>NC_057799.1:38960824-39260824 GCF_018294505.1 Triticum aestivum | reverse complement strand
CACCACACCAGGCGTCGGCGAAAAGTGGCAGTCGGCCAGCAGCAATTAGCTTCTTTGTGAGGCATGGAGAAGAGCAGGGTGCTTGTTGTTGGTGGCACTGGTTACCTCGGCAGAAGGATAGTGAAGGCGAGCTTAGCTCAGGGCCACGAGACCTGCGTCCTGATGAGGCCGGAGATCGGCCTCGACATCGACAAGCTCCAGATGCTGCTGTCGTTCAAGGCGCAGGGAGCGCGGCTCCTTGAGGCGTCGCTCGACGACCACCGGGGCCTCGTCGCCGCCGTGAAGCAGGTGGACGTGGTGGTGTCGGCCATGTCCGGGGTTCACTTCCGTAGCCACAACCTCCTGCTGCAGCTCAAGCTGGTGGAGGCCATCAAAGAAGCCGGAAATGTCAAGGTAGGTACGCTAATTCACTGAGGAGAATTGCAATATATTTGTAGATATGCAACTAGAAGTTTCCTTTTTGCCCAGATATGCAACTAGAAGTTAGTATGAACTTTATGATTATATAGTTGAGGATCTCAACCCATGTCTCTATCTAACAAACAATTCGGTGCAACTGGACATTGCGTTTCCACGCCTAAAGTTGGCCACAACTTTTTGAGCAACACTAAGGCTCACAAATCACAGTATAATGAAACGCGCTGAGGCGGCACTTGTGCCTGCATTTTTGGAGAACTCCGTCCGATACCGACGCTCTCCAGTTTTGCGTAGATATTCTTTTCAAACGGACACCAACATACTATCAAGTTCCATTCCCACAAGTTAAAACAGTAAGTTCAGTCTCGCCCGGCGGCCACTGGAGAGCTCTTTGCTGAATTAACGCGTGTTGATCAATTATCATGCAAAATTTTTGCTCCGATGCTTTCCGGTAAAATAAAACTCTTTGATTGGATGCTTTCTCGTAAAATTTCTTCTTCATTATTGATCATCCAAAGTCATAGTTACTTTCTTGAGGAAAAGCCATAGCTGTTGAATTGACGTGGGTCAGGAAAGCTGCACACATCAACAACAGTACCAGATTATTGTAACAAAAAAAAAACAGTACCAGATCTCGCTGTTCCTTTTTGGCTGGTGCATTATTGGAGCTGCATGAGACCAACATCAATTAGAAGACATCCGTGTACTTCTAAAAGCTAGCGTTTCCGCTTCGGTACAACCCCTTTACAAAACGTATAAAGGCAGTATGGTCTTTTGAGAGGAACGTATACCCACCACTGTATAGTCTCCTTCCGGGAAGTACACATACGTGTTTGCAACCGCTGGTCGCCTCCCCCTCCGTAGTGGGCTGGCCCATTTCACACCTTTTTATGCCACACTTTTTTTTCTAAAGTTCAAAAAATGTGTACACTTATCGGATTCGAACATGCAACCTCAAGGTCCATAACAACTCGTGATAACAAACTGGGAAGCGCAAGTCTTGTGTTACAGTCCACTTGTTTTTTTCTTACTAGTTGTGAGGTGGTTGGTTTTTTATTTTACTTTCTTCTTTTTTCGGTTTCAGTTTCTTTTTTTCCTTTTTTTTCTGCTTTAGCCAAATTCGTGAATTCACAAATCCGTGCACTTTTTTCATTTTCATTTTCATTTTTCTTTTCAAATCTCTGCAAACTTTTTTGTTACAAATTTAGTAAACCTTTTCAAAATCTCATGATTTTTTTAAAAATTCATGAGCTTTTTCAAATTTGATGACCGTTTTTCACAATTGATGAACTTTTTTTCAAACTCAATGAACATTTTTCAAATTTGTGATTTTTTTCTCAAATTGATTAACTTTTAAAAAAAACCGATGAACTTTTTCAACTTTTATGAACTCATTTTCAGTATCGATGAATTTTTTTCCAAATCTATGATCTTTTCTTTGTTTTTCAGAGAACTCTTTTGATTTCTTGCAACCTTACCTTATTTCCTGGTTTTTTTCAACAGTACTAAAAAACCAGGCGGTTTTCCCTACCAAACCAACAGAAAAAACAAGAAAAACTCAGGCATGCCGTTTTTATACAAGTTTCTTATTTTTGGAGTTTTCTTGAGAAAAGGCTGATAAATAACCGAACGCGTCGCAACGTGCAAACAGACTGCAAATTTATTTGAACCAGGCATAGATGCCTACCATGGGCATGCACCCTTGGTGGAAAAAGTTGGGGTCACTCCTCACATGTCAAAAAAAACATGTTAGACATAGGGTGTTCGGGTAGGCAAGAAGGGTCTGTTTGTGAACACCTAGCTTTTGACATCCGTCAAATGGTCCTAATTTTTTTCCATCACCCGGTATCACCAATTCATGCCGTCATGCCAAGTTGTTTTTGTTTTTCACAAGGTTTGTATTTTTTGGAGTTGTCGCGGTGGAAAAAGGTTGATAAATTGTCGGACGTGCCGCAACATGCAAACGGTGTCCGAATTCATTCAAACCAGCATGGATGAATACCATGGGCACGCACCCTTGATGGCAAAATTTGGGGTTAGTCCTAAAATGTCCAACAAAAAACCATGTTAGAGGGTGTTCGGGAGGCCAGAAGGGTCCGTTTGTGAACACCTGGTTTTTTACAGCCGTCAAATGGCCCCAATTTTTTCCCATCACCTTGTATCATCAATTCATGCTACCATGCAAAGTTGTTTTCGTTTCGACAAGTTTTGTATTTTCTGGAGTTTTCTCGGTGAAAAAAGGCCGATAAATGGCCAGATGTGTTGCAACATGCAAACGGTGTCCAAATTCATTCAAACCAGACATGGACGCCTACCATGGGCACGCACCCTTGGTGGCAAAATTACGATCATTCCTCACATGTACCACAAAAATCCATGTTAGACAGAGGGTGTCCGGGTAGGCCAGAAGGGTCCGTTTGTGAACACATGGTATTTTACATCTATCAAATGGCCTTAATTTATTTCCATCACCTTGTATCACCAATTCATGCAATCATGCCAGTTTGTTTCTGTTTTCGACAAGTATAGTATTTTCTGATTTTTTCTCGATGAAGAAAGGTCGACAAATGGCTGAACGTGTTGCAACGTGCAAACGTGTCCCAATTCATTCAAACTAGTCATGGGTGCCTACCATGGACACGCACCCTTGGTGGCGAAAGTTGGGATCATTCCTCATATGTAAAAAAAATATGTTAGACACAGGGTGTTTGGGTCTATGGTGAACACTTTGTTTTTCGACGTCTTCAAATGCACTTTTTTTTCCTTCACCTTGTATCGCCATTTCAAGCCACCATGCCAACTAGTACTCTCATAGGACAAGTTTTTGATATTTTAGAATTATTTCGGTGAATAACAGCCTGTATAATGGCCACACGTGTCGCAACGTGTTGACGGTGTCGTAAGTCGTTCAAATCAGGCATGGATACCATGTCCATGCCAGGCTACTGTAAAAAGTTAGGGTCATTTATCCATAGTGCAAAAAAACACCAGTTAAGAGTAGGGTGCCGGAGTAGCCCAGACGGCTGCATCCATGAGCATGGAGTTTTCTTAAATTCAATGCTTCTGTTATTTCAAATATGAAATTTCATAATTACGAATCAACATGAACATATTTTGATGTTCTAACCATTTATTTTAAATTTATCAACAATTTTGGAATTTCAAATTATCTATGAAAATGTTAAAATATTAACAATTTTATGAAAATTGCTAATAAATTCCCAACAGTTGCTGCAAATTGTGAACAAAAAATAACTAAACTCAGGAAAAATAAGAAATGGATAAAAATGCGGCAGCCATGACCCAACACGCCGTCAGGTGCCTGTTGGGCCGGCCCAAGCATGCCACGACATTGTGTACAAGAGGAGAAAAAACGGAGTTTATTCATGAGTGGTGAGCTGTCCTGCTTGGTTAGTGCTATGCGTGGTAAAGTTGGAGGTTTGAAGTTCGAACCACGGCGTGTGCATATTTTATTAAGCCCTTCATGTGTTTAGGGGTTGTACCGAAGCGGAAGCGGCGTAAAAGAGAGTGGTTTTGCATCTCATAAGAACTTGGCTACTCCAAGAACAAACAGGTAGTATTTTCAAGATTCTGTATCAACCAGACAAAATATGTCCTGTGTATCCTGGCGGACGGAGTGCTGGGATATATGAAGCAGTGGTCAAGAGAGAGGGAAACTGTTACTGTTGAACAATATAGCCCCTCTCGCTCAGCCTAGTAATCTCCTGTTCCAAAAAATAAGATGTATTTTCTTTTTGAAGTCAAATCTTTCTGTGTTTGATCTAGTTTCTAGAGAAATAATATCTATACCAAAGTGCCAAATTAGTACCATTAGAACCGTCAAAATATCTATTCCATATTTTTATTATTTGGCTTTCTAGATGTTGATTCTTTTTCTCCATAAACTAGGTTCAATATAAAGATGTCTGGGTTTTCGAAAAACAAGTGCACCCTAGCAATATTGTGAAACCGACGGATTATTCTAAGCTTGGACATGTTACTTTTCTGGAAATGTTGATCTCCTGTGATTAAGGCCTCATGTTAGTTTGGATGTCTCATCTTTCTGAAAAATAGTCGACAAGAAAATATATGCAAGTACTTTAGCTAGAAGCATTGGATGGATACAACACATGACATGCCGCTCTTGGTTACCTGCGTCGTAGTTGGTAGCTTGTATAAAAATGAAACTTCACTTTTTGTGTTGTTTGTATTCTATGTTTTTTATTTTCCTTTTCTCTCTTCTTCCCGATTATTTTCATTGGGGTGGTCTTCGATTCTTTTCATCCCCTTTTCTTGGTTTTCAGGTTTCCTTCGGGTTTTCCTTTTCCTTTATTATTTATTTATTTTATTTTGGTTTTATTTTCTTTCATTTTATTTTTTCCCTTATCCACTTTTTATTTAAGTTTTTTCCCTTTCTCCACTTTAAATTCTTGGACGTCTTATAAAATACACCAACATTATTTGAATATCTAAACTGAGAAAAATTATCCAAATACACAACATTAAAAAATCCTGGAATTTTTAAAATTGACGAACATTTTTAAAAAAAATGAACATTAAAAAATCTTGAACCTTTTAAAAATATATCATTTTTTTAATTTTGTGAATTTTTTATTTCCCTTATCATTTCTGTCAAAACTCACATACGTTTGGAAAGTTTGGGGCATTTTTTTAATATTGTAATGAAATGTTTCTTAAATATGTAATAAAATTATACAACCGACTTTTTGAGAGAAAGGGGAAGATCTGAAAGATAATCACTGCCGTGTGCATGCCCTCGAATACGACATAATAAAAGCTGAAGTGATAATAGTTTGTTTGTATGCATGAGGGTTGGTGAAAGAATATACTCTTTATTGATTTCTTTCTTAAATTGTAGAAACATCATTAGTTATGAGCTCGGATGTAGTCGTAATGAATATACAATGCTTGCAGCGTTTCCTACCATCTGAGTTCGGCATGAACCCAGCAAGGATGGGGCATGCCCTTGAACCAGGAAGGGTCTCCTTTGATGAAAAGATGGAGATAAGGAAGGCGATAGAAGAAGCAAACATTCCCCACACCTATATTTCTGCTAACTGCTTTGCTGCTTACTTCGTTCCTAACCTGTGTCAAATGCGTACCCTTCTTCCACCCAAGGAGGAAGTTCACGTCTATGGAGATGGAAACGTCAAAGGTAACATAAGCAAACATTACTTGTAATACTTAATTTCTCCTAGCTTGTATAACTCCTGGTCCTGACTGTATCTGACTCATTCCGGATTTACACTTCTAATTATGTATGTTATATCATACTATGCAGCAATATTCATGGACGAAGATGACGTTGCAGCATACACAATCAGGTGCATTGATGATCCACGGGCCTTGAACAAGACAATATACCTGCGACCAGAAGAAAATATCCTGAGTCAAAATGAGTTGATTGCTAAATGGGAAAAGCTCTCAGGAAAGGTTCTTGAGAAAATTCCCATTCCAAGTGAAGAATTCTTGGCGTCAATAAAAGGTAATAAAAATCATTCATTTGTTGAGTATAAAGTATTAGAAATCTCAACTTAGTAGTACCAAAATGGGGAAAGGGCCACGTGGAATTATAGGAAAATATTACCATTTTGCCATGCCATCTTACTAGAGCAATGGATTAATTGTGTGAAAATACATTTTCATTCTATGTAAATGTTTCCTTGTGGGGGTATCTTAGGACATGTGTACAACAAAACTTTGTCTGACTTGTCCTGAAATTTTGGAATAGAGTGAGGAGAGAGAAGCATGACTTCATCTAGCCAAGAAACTATCACTTGATGACTAATTAAGATAATCACCTTAATTATTTTTGTTTTCACATAAAGTAGTCATACCATGTTCACATGATTCCTAATAGTTTTTATTTTTGATATATGGAATAATTGTTTGCTAGAGACAACATTAAAGAATAACTAATTAAATTAAATTTATTTATTTATTCCTATTATCTTTGATGAGTATGTGCAAATCTTCCTCAACATTAGATGTCTCACTTAGGGAAGTGCAAATTTAGAATTAAGTGCATGATTTTCTCCATAGGAAACAGTAAATATTATCATATTTCTTTATTGTTACTTTTGTTTGGAAATAGCTGTATAGTATAAAAATTATTTAGACTCGCAGAATGAAATTTCTAATTATATATTTAGATTGGTGATGAACAAAATTTTAAATTCATATAGAACATAGCAATCAAAGATCTTCAAAACTAAAAGACCATAGCCAAGAATTAGATGATATACGAGTCATGTACATGATCATAAATTATAATGAAATGCAGATTAGATAAATGCAGGAAATGTGATTCCCTCCACCATAAGAGATTTGTGTGTATTCAACAATTATTAACCTTTCACATTCTACGTTTACTTGAGGTTGGGCAAAAATATGTTATTTAAAACCTTGTTTTAATTAGAAAATTATAAAATCTAGTTTCCTCCAATCCCCATACCTACTACATATTCTACTCGTACACAGGTACAGACCTTGCTAATCAGGTGGGGATAGGGCATTACTATCACCTTTTCTATGAGGGTTGCTTAACAAACTTTGATATCAGAGATAATTGGGAAGAAGAGGCTTCTCTACTCTACCCAGAGATTCAGTACATCAGGATGGACGAGTACATGAAACGCTACTTGTAACTACAACTCTATGAACCTGAACTACATTGTCTCAACTACATTAGCACACGGTATGTACCACATATGTTTGAAGAAAGTTCCATTGATATGTTACTCCACGTGTGCACTGTTATTCAAGTTATAATCAAGTCATTTATGTGTTATGTACCATCTATAGGTTCGATGGAGATGCCCTAGAAAACAGTGGTCCATGGAAGTGAAACTGAAGACTCCATCAGTTTGTAATACTTTGGATTATATTTGTTTTAGCTTTGAACTTACAAAAAAAAATATTTATTCGGACTAGCTGTAATGAAAAATTTAATTTATTATTTGGATTATGTATATGAAACTAGCTTGTAGCATACATTTCGTATAATGATCTATCCTTGAATATTTCAACCATTAATCATTTTTTTAAAGGAGGTTAAACCCCCGGCCTCTGCATCAATCGATGCATGCAGCCATCTTTATTAATTATTCCATGAAGGTTTGACAAGAACATATATCAAGCCACCCGAAGCCACCACTCACACATACAAACTTGATAATGTGGAGTGCTCTCACTCCTCATATCTATAACCGATGTCATCGCCGATCCATCCATATAACGTATCGAACCAACAACCGGTGCAGCACCTAAAACGTACACCACATGCACATGTTTAAGAAGCCGTCATCATCATCGAACCGATGTCCCATCTTCAGGTGAGAGATTCGCATCATCCTTGCCAATCTGGCCATCCGTCGATGCCACCATGGCGCCCAACGACTCCACCGCCCTGCGCTCGTCCATCCTGACGCGGAGACTCTAGAAGATCTGTCGTGCGTAGCACCTGCCGACCAGGAATGACACAACGTATCGGCCAGGCATGACTTGACATCTCCACCGAAGCTCCGCTCAAGACAAAGCCGCTCCGCCTCTTGCCTCTGTCTTCTAATGCTGCTCCACAAACGATGCTCCCCAGAAAAAAACGACACTGTAGTGCCACCATCGTCTGATCTGGAATGCCATATCCTAGGGTTTTCCCCGGAGCAGCACGAGTGGGTCGACAGTACTTACAACTATGTCTCCCCAACTCGCAGCCGAGACTAGATGACGGATCTTGAGATCCGACCACCCAGCCTCTGGCCGACCACCTCCGACGAAGAAGATGACCACCACCGCCTGCTGCACCGACCAGAACAGATCTGACCGGAGGTGCCGCCGAGTAGTCCACCAGGCCCTCGACGCTGTTGCCGGTCCAAAGCCAGATGACGCGCCGTCGTAGCATAGACCACATCGTGCCACCGCCCGAACCAGGCCAGCTGCTGCACGCAGCCGCCCGTGACCGGGCAGCCCAACGCGCCTGTGTCCGCCATTGCCCGAGGCAGGGTCGGCCACCGGCGTCGTCGCCGCAGCCATCGCCATCTCTTCGCTAGATCGGTTGCGCCTCCACGCGCGTAGCTGCCCCACACCACCCCTGAGATGCGGGAGAGAGGAGGACCCCCGCCACCGCCGTCGGCCTCCGGGCGTAGGCCGGCGGCGTCCCCCGGCGGCGGCGGGAGGTAGTTTTGGCCCCGGCGGCAGCTAGGGTTGGGTACCAGCCGAGTCGCCCGTGCGGGGAACGACGCGGGGGCTGATGCAGGTGGATGGATTTCGGCATTTCCTAAACGACGCCCGTAGCGCCCGAAATAGGCTTAACGGTACAGGGCGCACACCCCATGCACCGCCCTGGGCCGGCCCACTTTTTTTTTGTTTAAAGACGCAAAAAAAAGTGTGCACGGTGACTCAAACTGCGGATCTCCTCGCTCTCAGTGTTCATTGTCACAACCAACCAGCCACCCTCCTTGACTTGTTTACTTAAATCTTTTTTCTTCTTATACTCTTTTTTATTTTTATTTTTTTCATGGACTGCTTTTGTTTGGTTTTTTTATTATTTTTTCTATTTTATTTTATTTTTTGTTTTATGGAACATTTTGTTTTTGCTAAACTTTTTAAAAATACATGTTTTTCTTAAATTCGAGAACTTTTCTTGAATTTGATGAACTTTTTAAAATTCAATGAACTTTTTCAAATTCTATGAATTTTTTCAAATTCGATGAACTTCTTTCAAATTCTATGAACTTTTTTCAAATTTGATGAACCTTTTTTGAATTCAATGAACTTTTTTTAAATTTGGTGAACTTTTTTCAAAATGGATGAACTTTTTTTCAAACTTGATGAACTTTTGAAAAAATCGATGAACTGTTTTTTAAGTTCATAAAAAAATATTCGTGAACTTTTTTCAAAATTTGATGAACCCTTTTTCATTAAGAAACAACTTTTGAAAAAATGAAATAACTCAAAATTCTAATAAATAGCGCGGATAATATGGTTTTTAAAGTTTTCGCATTGCTATTAATCACTGGCGCTCAGCTGGTGTGGTGGTTAGCCGAACATTTCGTCAATTCTAGCTGCACGGCGCGAGTTCGATTCCTCGTAGTGACGGTGTCCTGAATCAGGGGGTACTAACCTAGTCGGCCCATGCTCCTCGGCTGGGCTGGTGGGCCCTCATTCCATTCGATGTGGACTCCAGAAGCCGCACGCTGGAGGCGTGATCGGGATTACATCTGCGAGCATCGATTCACATCGAGCTTCTTCTCTGTGAGGCATGGAGAAGAGCAGGGTTCATGTCGTTGGAGGCACTGGCTACATCGGCAGGAGGATTGTGAAGGCGAGCCTAGCTCAGGGCCACGAGACATATGTGCTGATGAGGACCGAGACAAACGGTAATTTCGATTAGACCATTTCATTTCTTCGTCTAATTTGCGGCTAATGCAACAATCTCTTTCGTATTAAACTTGTAGGCTAATTCAGAGTTTATGGACGCCGAATTGAGATAAGTCGCTAATAGTTTTGACTTTAAGGTCCGTTCATTTGACAAATACGACATCAATGGGTATCGCTTTCATACCTATGGCAAAGAGCTATCTATGGCCGACCGAAAGTCTACAAATTGGTGTGTCTCCGTTATCGGCGAAGGAGATACCGAGTATTATGAAAGAGTTGAAGCAATTTATGAACTTCAATTCTATGGTGCAAACCCACCAAACATCGTAGTCTTCGAATGTTATTGGTTCCAGCCGAAGGAGACTAGAAGGTCTCATGAACATATAGGGCTAGTGGAAATCAAACAAAGCACCCATTTGGATGTTCCCGATGTCTATATTACGGCTTAGCAGGCAACCCAAGTTTTCTATCTACCGTGGGCCTGTCAAAGTGATCCAAATCTCAATGGTTGGGATGTCGTTATGAAGTGCCAGCACGTGTTAGACCACCTCCCCCAAATGAAGTGGATTATGAACCTCACATTAACCCAGACACATATGACGGAGAAATTTTCCAAAAACACGTCTTTCCAAAAAACGTTTCAAGAACCGCTCTACTTCACCCCTAGAACATTGAAGTAGACAGCGACAGTGAACCTGACTTCACCCCTGAGCCGGAACAAGAAGAGCCTGAACTAGAAGAGGTTACTGCTGCGGATGACCTGTCAATGCTTGACCGATTACGTAAACGTGGCCTTCCACATGATGATGCATTTATTGATGATGATGATGAGCACGTCATTACTGATAGTGATGATGATGATGCATTTATTGATCTCGAAGCATTTATTGAACCTGACGATCCAGATTATTATTAGGTATTCAATTTTTTATGCTGTACTTGATTTATATAGTTACTTGTATGATTGTATGATTTATATAGTTACTTGTATAATTTTCTTACTTTGTATGATTGTTTGTTATACATAGTGCCATGGTCTTGATATCCGTCCCCGTCGGCCCTTGCCCGCTTTATGATTCGGATGTAGTAAATTCTCTTTTATAACTATTTGTTGCATTTCACATTTATGACAATTATGGCTATCAAGTTGACATAGAGATATTTTAATCTAGGAGGTATGCGAACCGGATTTCGCAACCAACCCTCTTGTCGAGAAGTTAAATTTAGTTGAAAAAGAAAATGAGTATTTGAAAGAAAAAATTAAAAGAATTGAAGAATAGAAGATGAAATTGGAGTTGTATGTTGCCGATGTCGTCGATGATCACAAGATGAAGATGAATGCAATGCGCTTGAAGATGGATGCAATGCGCTTGAATATTAAGAAGATTAGGAAATATGCCATTGATAATGAGGTTTGATATCATTATGCAATTGGATCAATTGTTACCTTAGTTGCGATCTTCATTGCATTTGTTGTGATGAGGGTAAGTTTTCTCTAGTGTTTTGCTTAACAAATGCATACTTAGCTTATTTTCCTCCTAAATGGCATAATTACCTAAGTTAGATAAAAAATGAGCTATACTTACGCAAGTTGGCTAAAAAATGGCATCATCACCTAGGTTAGCACAAAAATGACCTATACTTACCTTATTTTTCTCCAAATTGACATAATAAGCTTACCATTTTGTCTAGGATAGCTCTAAATGACCTAAACTTACCATTTTGTCCTCCAAAATAAATAAATATGCTTAGTTAACTCAAAAATGGCATAACTACCTAGGTTAGCTCAAAAATGATCTATACTTAGCTTCTTCAGTTCATTTATGACATACTTAGCATACTTAGGTAAAAAATGGCATGATAATCTTTGTTACCTCTAAAATGACATAGACTTAGCTTATTTTCCTCGAAAATGACATAATAACCTTACTAAGCTCCAAAATGACCTATTTACCTAGCTTAGCTCTAAAATGACCTACACTTAACATTTTTACCTAGCTTAGCTAAAAAATGGCATTTTTACCTACCTTAGTTAGAAGAAGAAGAAGATAAAGAAGAGGAGAGGAGAAAAAGAAAGAGAAGAAAAATTCTTCTTCTTCTTCTTCTTCTTCTTTTTCTTCTTCTTCTAGCTAGTCTTCTTCTTCTTCTTCTTCTTCTAACTTTCTTCTTTCCCAATTTGCATATTTGCTTTAGATGAGGAAGCTTGCATTGATCGAGTCTACTCTTCTCCTTGTGCTTCCTTTTTGTTTTTGGAAACTTGTTGTTGGATATGTATGTATGGATGAAACCATTGTATGTTGGATATGTTGTTGGATATGTTGCATATGTTCCTCTCTTCACGATTCATGTGTTGGTATGCTTGTTGAAAGTATTTTCAAATGTGTCTATATATATATATATATATATATATATATATATATATATATATATATATATATATATATATATATATATATATATATATATATATGAAATTCTGTGAAATTAAATGAATTTAAGAAAAAGCAGAAAAAACAGGGGCTATATAGGCTCTTTGCCGTCTGCTGGTAGACGGCAAAGAGCTTTGCCATCAGCCAGCAGACGGCAAAGCTGCCACATGGCAGCTACCTGTGCAACCTGGGAGGCACTGGGCTGGCCTATATGGTTGCTTTGCCGTCTGCTGGCAGACGGCAAAGAACTTTGCATCTTTGTCGTTTGCCAGCAGACGGCATAGCATGCCACGTGGCAGCTACCTGGGGGCATCTGGGCTGGCCTATTTGGGCACTTTGCCAGCAGACGGCAAAGATGCAAAGGTCTTTGCTGTTAGCCAGCAGACGGCAAAACACGCCGTTAACCTCTTAACGGACCTAAGCTGCCACGTGTGCCGTCCAGGCCCTTTGCCATCTGCCAGCGGACGGCAAAGGCCTTTGCGTCTTTGCCGTCTGCCAGCAGACGGCATAGAGCCCTTTGCCGTAGTTTGTTCAGCCAGATGTGTTGCCGTCTGCTGGCTGACGGCAAAGTTCCTGATTCCTGTAGTGTGTGCTTCCAAATAAGTTGAAAGTTGTTTCAAATGTCGCATGTACATATTTTCAACGACGAACTTTCTGATTGATGTATTTTTTCCATCAACATTGCTTGTAAATGAGATCATAATTTTCTTCCAAAGAAAACAAAATTATCATACATTGGACATTGCTTTCATAAAAGATACAACAAGACATTAACATACAACAAGACATGAACATCGAAGCACAACGGGATGAAGCCCCCTACTGGAACATGAGCACCATCCAAAGAGGGATGTCTTTGAGGACTAGCGTCCACAAGATCTCAGCAGCAACAATGAGATCAGACCAACGTTGCCGGAGTGTGGTGGTCAGATAGGGCCACGGGGAAGACTTGACATGCCTAAGTTGTCCTCGTGCACGAGCGAGGCCGGGGTAGGAAGCAATGGTGATATATGAAGAAGCAGGGAATCCCATGTTAGGAAGCATGCATGCTTCGTGTGTGCTCTGTCGACGTCGAACCCGTCCCTGGACGCTCCACTCCAGCTGACATCTTCTCTCTAGCTTTGACGACCTATTTTTCTCCCCAAAAGTTGTGCGTCGACGCCGGGGAGAGGCAAGGAGCAGCGCGGTCGGCACCGTAGATTTGCCGACTTTATTGACCTACAGCAGTTGAGCGTTGTGTTACCAGTGTGCTCCCATGCCGGTGACTAGAACAACAGCCACTGGGATGCTCCATGCTGCACGCCATGGCCACCATCCACCTGCATGTCGCGCGCACCATCCTCTCCCGGCCTTTGTAGATCATATATGGCGTCATGGTGGAGAATAAGAATGCACCGCGGAGAAGATCGATGCAGGTGTTTGGGTTCATGTCCCCGCTCATGTAGGGGATGTCGTTGCCATGAGTGGGGAAGAGCACCATAAGGAAAGGCAGAGCAACAGGTGGAGGAAGGCGTGATTGTCGTGGAGGAGGATGGCGGAGAACGGAGTCAGAGTATTTGTTGGCTGTGGGAAGACGGACGCTGGTTCAAATCATTAATGAAAAAAACTTAATTTGAGGATGGCGGTTATGAGCAATTTAAGGAGATTAGATGTCAGCAAATGAGCCATTGGATGTGGTACGAGATGGACGGTGCAGAAGACGTCTGAGCGAATAAGAAGTATCAGACTACTGATGTCAAGTGTTTCCCAAGTATATATGCAACTAGTATAAGTTAGTGTGAACTTTTTCACGCAAAAAAAGATATTTGTATGCACCTTTTTTGCAGGAAAGTATGAACTTTTTTACTATTATTAATTAGTTGACAATCTTCAACCATCATCTCTATCCAACAAAAAATATCAGTGCAACTGGAAAATAACGTTTCTATATACACACCCTTAAAAAATATTCTATATACACGACAAGTTTGAATTTTTCAAGGAAATTGAGAAGATAATCCCCTCCTCGAAAGGCAGTTTTTGCAAGCAGACCAGAAAAGCTTGCAGAGCTCCGCCAGATTGAACAGGTTGCCCCTCCCATCGGCACCCCTCCCCTCCGCTCCGTCGCCCCCTGCGCGGGCAACCGAGGGGCTCCAACCCTAGCTGCCGGGTCACCTCTCCTTCGTCTCCCCCCCCCCCTCTGTCGCTGCCGGTGGTCGGCGCCGGGCATAGCCTATGCGTGCGACGGCGGCGGCGGAGGCACTCCTCCCTCTCGTGGGTCATAGGGTGACGCGGGGCGCCCTGGCTCAAGGGTGTGACCCCCAATCTGGACTACGGCGGCGCTGATCTGATTCATGACGGCCCAGATCTGGACTACGGCAGTGTGGCGGCCAATCGGCATCCTAATGGCGGCTGTGGTGGCAGTGTTTGCGACAACGATGGCTGTGGCGTGGCGGCGTCGGAGGCGGCGCGGGCTGCGGGCGCGGCGGCCTGCCCTGTTTGGGCAGCGGCGGCGGCGACGCGCCATCTGCCTTTGGATCTGCGGCGGCGGCGTGGAGGGCCTGGTGGTCGCGTCGGCGGCAACTCCGGTTAGATCTAATCTGACCGGTGCAGCTAGCGGTGGTGGTCATCTCTTCCGTTAGAGGTGGCCGCCCTGCGGCTAGGTGGTCGGATCTCGAGATTGGTCATCTAGTCCCGGCTACGAGTTAGGGAGACATAGTTGCTGGTGAAAACCGAGCCGTTGGCGGGCGATGGCAGCATTTTGCACCCTTACCTTGATGAAGGCATCGTCGTGTAACTGTTGTCGACCCACTCGTGCTGCTTCGGGGGAAACCCTAGGATCTGGTCTTCTAGATCGGACGATGGCGGTACTACGGTGCCGTATCTCTCTTGGGAGTATCGTTTGTGAAGCAGCGCTGGAAGACAGAGGCAGGAGGTGGAGCGGCTTCGTCTTGCACGGAGCTTCGGTAGAGTTGTCAAGTCATGCCTGGCCGACAGGTGCTACGTATGCTGAGTCATGCCTGGTTGGCAGGTGCTACGCACGACAGATCTTCTAGAGTCTTCGCGTCTGGACGGACGAGCGCAGGGCGGTGACGCCGTTGGGCGCCGTGGTGGCGTCGACGGATGTCCGAACTGGCAAGGATGATGCGGATCTCTCCTGAAGATGGGTCAGTAGTCCGATGATGATGCCGGCTTCTAAAACGTATGCATGTGGTATGCGCTTTAGGTAGGCTGCACCAGTTGTTGGTCCCGATACATTTTGTGGATGGATCTGCGACGACACCGATTTTACATATGGGGAGTGAGAGCACTCTACATTATCGAGTTTGTAGGTGTGAGTAATGGCTTCAGGTGGATTGATGTATGTTCTTGTCAGACCATTGAAGAATAATTAATAAAGATGGTTGCATGCATCGATTGATGCAGAGGCCGGGGGTTTAACCACCTTTTCTAAAAAAAATATACACGACAAGTTTCTCGCGGCTTTTTGTGCATTTGATCGACTTGTATAGAAAATTATAAGTAGCAATTTCTTGGTCAACCGAGAAATAGAAAATTGATTTTTTTATTACATGTATAAGAATATATGTTTGATACTCACTAAAACTGGTTTTTTGGGTGCATTTTTGGAGGATTCCGTCTGCTATTCATCTGCTCCAGCGCTCTCCGGTTCTTTCTTAGATACATAGAAAAAAACACACAAATTATGTTTTGATCTGCCTTTACAAATGGACGCCAGCATATTCTTGTGTTTGGCAAATTTCCATGCCTTTTGGTGTGTGTGTGTCTATATATATATATATATATATATATATATATATATATATATATATATATATATATATATATATATATATATATATATATATAGGTTACAAAAAAGACTTTTTTTTGAAACGAAGGCAAAGATTGTCCAAAAAAGTTTTAACTGCCACAAAATTAGAACATAAGTTTAGTCGCTAGGGCCACTGCAGAGCTCTTTGCTGAATTACTGTTTGTAGATCTTGACAAAATAACGACCACCAACCACCAGTAACTGAAAGCCTTCGCTTGGCTACTTTCTGGTAAAATATCATCTTCTCTATTATTGGTCATAACTGTACTTGAATTGACGTGGGTCACGGAAGTTGCACACAGCAACAGCAGCGTTAGATCTCACTTCCCTTTTTAGCTGGTGCATTACTGGAGCTTCATTCGTAAAAAGAAAAAGATATAAGAATTAGGTTCCCTTTTTCTATGGCATTTCATTCATACCACTAACTATACTTAGCACCGTGATTTTGTATCTCATAAACCGCATACAAATTGAGTAGTTATTTGTCAAGATCTTTTATTAACCAGCCAAAGTATGTCCTATGTATCCCAGCGGATGGGTATTATTTGAACTCTGTTCGAGACTACACTATGTGGATACGAAGCAGTGGGCAAGCCTCCTTTTTCAAAAAAAAAGAAAGCGGTATTGTCATAGTGTTGAACAATAGCCTCTCAGTCAACCTAGGAATCTCTCGTTTTAAGATGTATTTTTTAAAAGTTAAACTTTCTATGTTTAACCAAGCTTCAGAGCCCGCGTCCCCCGCGACCTCCTCCTCTCGCGACCCCCGCGTCGCCTCCCCCGGCGGCGGGGGGGCACCCTAGCCACGCCACCGCGGCCCCCTCCCCACCTTGTCCCACCTCCTCGCCACCGCCCGAGGCAGCCGCCGGGCAAGCCCGGGGCGCCAAGGATGGTGGCGGCGGGGCCTCGGTTGCCCTGCTTCTGCGTGGGGAACCCCGGATCTGGAGCGGCGGCTCCATTGGCAAGGCACGGCCGGCTAGCAGCTGTGCGGGCGGTGGATCTGGTGTCCCGGCCGCTCGGGCGGCGGGATCCCGTGATCGTTGGCGGCCGACGGCGGCTTCTGTGGCGGCCGGTGCGCGCGATCTGGCGCCTCCCCTCCTCCCTGTTCGGCGTGCGGGCCTGGTCGGACTGCGCTTCCTCTTGGTCGCCTGTTCTGTACAGGAGGCGCTGCTGGTGGTGGGGATCTAGTTCGGGCGAAATCCCTGGCCGGCCTTCACCGGCCGCGCCGACAGCGACGCCTGAGGGCGCCGTTCCCCTCCTTGGAGGCATCGGTATGGACTGATCTCCTCACTTCACCTTCCCCTAGGTCTTCCGGGCGAAAGCCCTAACTTTGTTGGGCGGCGACGGCGCTCACGGCGCCGTTCCCTTCTTGAAGGCGCCGCTTTGGGAACCTTGGGGTTGGGTGGCGCTTGTGGGTGGTGGGCGACGGCGGTGGTGCGGCCCTATCCTAGCATGGATTTACGTATGTTGCTTGCAGATGGACTCGCGTAGGTGGAGGTCGTCGGCTGGCGTCGTGGTGGCGTCAATGGTGGAGGACCTGCCAAGGCTCGCGTAGGTGGAGGTCGTCGTTTGTCGTCATGGTGGCGTCGATGGCGGAGGACCTGCCAAGGTTGTCACCTCAATCTGCTCTGAAGATGGACCAGTGGAAGACGGCGGAGATGACACATGTGAGTGCGTCGGACCGATTTGATCCCGGGACCTGGCAGATGGCTCGGTTGGGGCCTCCGGCTTTAGATGTTAGGCTTAGGTAAGAGGTCTGGGTATGTGGCCGAGCTTGCACCCCTTCATCATGTTGATGCTCGAAAATGGCATGATCGCAAAGAGTGATTTGAGGCTGTAACAAGATGATGTTAAAATTAGGATTTCACGTCACCATTGGATGACTCTCTTCAACCCGATCGAAATAGATATAGAGATGGTCTGAAACGGAGTTTAGATGCAAAAGTTATGACAATCTTAGGGATGCTCGTATTAACATCAGACTAAAGAATGGCATAAAATGTAATTAAGATGGCCTCTGATGAAAAATGTTACAACTGTAAACTTCTTCGTCTAGTCGAAACGGATGATTTTGATATAAAAACAGTCTTAATCCAAGATCGTATGCAAAAGTTACAGGTAAAATAGTGTGCTACAGCCTCATCCGGGCCGGGATCCGGATCATCCGGCCTCTCCGGCCGGATGAATGACTCGAACGTCCGGCCTATCATCCGGGTAAATTAACAGAACCATAAAATTCGGGTCCCTTGAAGCCGGATCATCCGGATGGCACCCAGATCATCCGGGTGAAGCCCGGACGATCCGGACACAAGTCCGGACGTCCGGACAACTTTTTCTGCTACAGACTTTAGAAAACGGCCCGAAACACCCTCAAGATGGCTTCAGATTGAAAGATGTTCAGCATGAAAATTGTGCGTCTCGTCCAGGAGGTTGATTTTGATATAAAAATCGTCCAAATCCAAGGTCGTATGTGGATTCTAGAGCCAAAACAGTGAGGTGCTATCAGAAAACTGGGCTATCATCCGGGCATTGAGCCGGACATCCGGGCAGGAGGTCGTGAATAGTCCGTGTTTTCTTACGTTTTGATGATGGACGGCTAGGCAAGTCCTTTTCTTGTACGGGAAGTCCATCCACCTCTTATATAGGTAAGAGGTGACGGCCGATTGAACAACAACACACAATCGATAAATTCACCTACCACTTTTTATCTTTACTTTTATCTCTCTCTCTTGTTCTTCTTCTTCCTCGTTCTTCGTTCGTTCTTCTACATTGCAGGGTGGCGAACCTCGAGGCCCTAGGGGCGATCAGGTCGACCTAGGGCAGCCCACAGCCGCCGCGCGCCTTGACGGGGTCCCTCCCGGGCGTGTGGGGTTTCGGGTCCTCAAAAGCGCCCGTCGGATTGCTTGCGTACCGCGCTTTCGTATGGGTCTCCTTCGACGTGAGCTGATGTGCATCACCCTCGGCGTTGAGGGTACCCGGTGACGTGTTCGCGTGCGAATACACTTTTTGGCGACTCCGCTGGGGAAGAAGCTTCGAACGGTCTCCAGCCCGTTCTTGCTACGAAGAGATCGTCATCTAGGGTTTGCAATCTACAAAGGTAATATGAATACCCAATTCACTTATGTAGATGCAAATAAAGCATATGTTGTTGCTAGATCTTCTAATGAGTATAATGTATCGGCTAGCCCTAGCTTTATTAATCATGCATCTAATTATGTGCAAGAGCCGATGCAACAAAATCTCCATGCTTATACCTCATATAATTTTAGCAACATGCAACATATGTATTCCAACTCCCATGCATCGGCAACCCCACAAATCCATATGCCGATGAACAACATGATGAGTTTGGTTAATCAAGTTGAAACACCCCATGTAGGAACTTTCAATGGCATGCAACATAGTGTTTCATCTTTTTATTCATCGGCAAATAACTTGCAGTGTGTTAATCCAAACATGTCGATGGATAGGGTAATTGGCCATGCTACTACTAGTTATTCTGCAAATTACCCTCAAACATCATATGCTACACCTCATGCTACTAATGTTTTGGCACCATACACAACTGTTGATATCCATATTTCGGCACCGCACCTTCACGGTCATGGCCGAATAAGTGAAACTTCTGCAGGAGCACAAATGCCTTCACCTACTACCGTGGCATATCATGTCCCCCCCTACACAATTACATAATTTTGGCAACATCTCATTACCGAAAGAATCTAAAAGCATCGGGGGGGGGGGGGGCAACCATATCCAGACTGGGTAATTGAGAACAAGCTTAATTACATTCTCTTGGGATTTGTGCAACTCTATTCGCTAGGAACAGATAGAAGGCGGGAAGCCTCATGATTTTGCTGTTGTAAAAGCTAGAGTTGTGCAAATGATGCAGTCGCCCAGTGTTGTACCATCCAGTGTACCACCTAAACAATTGCAAAGTTTTGGCACCTCATTGCCGAAAGAGTCTCAAAGTATTGGGGGGCAATCTCATGAGGAGTGGATGGAAATTGAGATGAAAAGGTTCAAAGCTCGTCAAGCTGAGATGTGGGCTAAAATTAGACAAGAGCGAGAAGCCTTGCAAATTCAAAAAGATAAAAGTATTGATTCAGGTAACAAAGAAAATTCAGCTATTGAAAAAGCCGAATCAAGTAGTATATATTTGGAGTCCATCAAATCCAAAGAAGCAAGCATTATTGAGAAAGGGCATGGAAAGCATAGCAAGACAGTCATGCTTGATTTTTATGAAGTTAATGGAACATACTTCCTGTCCTATGAGTTTCGTGCCATAGAAATTGACAAGCTTCAAGGACAAGAGCAAGTAGCCGAACAAAGTTCGGTTGACAAAGATCTTCAAATTTATGATGCACGAAATCAAGAAGAAAATTGTAAAATGGTGTTGGGAAGCCATACAGAAGCAAAGCACGATATTATTCATCACATGCAATCATCATGCTCTCCCAACATATTTGAAGAGGTATGTCTAGCCAATAATTTACCTATTTTCAGATTTGATCACAACTTTATTGTTGATGCATCTATTAGAAAAATTCTCATAAGTAATTTTCAAAGACCAATGAAGAAGGGAAATTTACTTGTTAGCAATAAAATTGTTACTAAGCATATCGGTTAATATATTGTACCATTCAAAGAGACCGATAGTGACTTATTACTGCAGCCAAAGCTTTTCCCATTGCTTTATTTAAAGTTCATATCTAATTGGGTAGCTTTGCTTGCTTCATACTTGGCTTACGCATGGTCTCAATTGAGACATGTATGTTCTAACTACTTTGATTTCAGATATTTAAAGCCAAGTTTAAAATCTTTTGAGAAAACCGATGCTAGTATAATATCTTACCCAAAGACATCGGAGATAGAGTGCAAAACACAATGCATAGCCGAATGAGGTGATGCAAGATCCCAACCATTCGTTTGCTTAACTCCAAAGCCGTTCTCACAACAAGATTGGCTAGAAAATAAGAAGTATACCTTCAATTGAATCATGTGTGATCAAATATTTGATTTGTTGGTGAAAAGTAATTATATTAGAATTCTTGATCGCAATGTCGAGCCATCTATCCATGGACGAATGTATTGTAAGTTGCATGACTCGTTCAAGCATAATTTTGAGGATTGCAACATGTTTCGTCAAATAGTTAAATCAGCCATTGAAAAAGGACGACTGAACTTTGTTGAAACACCAAGAGATGACCAGTCCATTCCAATTGGTCCTGATGGCAAAAAGTTTATGCATCGGCTGCTTCAAGCCGATCTGTTTAAAGAGAAGTTAAAAACTGCAGGTGACGGAATCAACCTTTCAAGAAGAGAAGTTGTTGAAGAGCATAATGAACGTAATCTTGAGGGCGAGAATGCTGTCGAAGCTACAATGAAGACACCAAAGACTGGGGGGCAGCAAGCAAACCAATGATCGATGAAAGCAAGCCGAAAGAGAACAAAGGCCAAAATAAGCGCAAGTGTAAGAGATCAAAAATCACATTCGCTGAATTATTGGATAAATATCAAAAAAGAGTGAAGTGAAGAATGCTTATCGGCCAAATCATGCAAATAAACAAAGATCACCCCCTAGGCGCAAATATGAGGATCGGTATTGGCAAAGTGAGAATTTTAATGCAACATATTCATATCCTTATTTTGGGCCGCCAATGCCAATGCCGTGGATGCATCCCTATGCTCATGTAGATCCATATCCATCATGGGACAGGTATGATACAAGGGCACACTCTCCATCTTATTTTAGACCATCTCACCAATATTATGCATCTCTGAGAAGATCAACATTTGAACAATCATATGTTAAAGACCGTTTAAATCATAAGGAATCGGTCCGGAGCTCAAAGAAGAAGAAAGAGGTGGTCAAACAAGTGTACCGTGTTAAAAGAGATGGTCGTAAGATTGCTACTTCAGAATTGATCTCAAATGAAAAAGAGGCAATTAAAATGTTGACATTGGCTAAAGGCAATGAAATGAAGCGATCAATTGTTGAGAGTCAAAGTGCCAAATCTGAAGAAAAGGAGTTGAGAGTGCACAAGGCCAAAAAAATTGCCATTGATCAAAACAGAATCACAGCCGAGATGCCCACTCAGCTTATCGTATTGGCAAAAGAAGGAATTACAAAATCTTAGTGCACAAGAGCTAAGAAAGAAGAACATGGCATGGGTTCCCAAGAAGATCAACCAAAACAAAAATGATGTGCATGCTTCTATTGCAACAAATACAATAAAAGTGAAGAAGGAAAAGAATGAAAGCAACAAATAATTAAGCCGAAGGTGCGCATCACAACATCAAAATCTTCGGTTAGCACATCATCCATTTTCTTCAACCATGCCATTGATGCCTTTGCCATGGAATTCATCCCTAGCTATACATACTTTGGTGGTTGAATTCTACATGGACCTCATGGTAATGGCCGATATTTATCTATCGCCCTAAGAATATGTAAAAGCATGGCCGGTGTAGTATCCTAACATCGTCCTTAGTTCAGTTGGAGACCAAAACAAGGTACGCATTCATTGATATTACCCTTGTCTTTTTAGTACTATGGAGATTATTTTCCATGGTTAAATTCATAACAATGGTCACGTTGTGAGTGTTGTTTATATATCTCCATATGGTACTATTTTGTGAAGCCTCATGCCGCTTAAAATATTTTTGCACAATAATCAAAGCCGAATATGAAATTTTATTCGGTTTGGAGCTTTTGGTTGCCATAGGTGCCATACATATTGAGGCTTTTGGTGATTCGTTATGAGTAGTGCAACAAATATTCAAGAGTTATCAATGTTTTGACGAATCAATTATAATTTATCTTGAGGCACGTCTAGATGTAATATCCTCCTTAGGTTGCTTTCAAATTATTCACACATCTAGACATGACAATTCAAAAGAGTTGGCGCAGCAAGCATCCGACTACTATGTTAATCATGGTGTATTGCATTTCTATCAATAGCCGATGCTTAGTCTCGTCAACATAGGTAAGGCCGAACCGAAGTCCACTGCTTCAACCACTAATGATTTTTTTATGCAGGCAAAAGTAAGGATTGAAGAAAGTTTATTGTTGATTATTTGCAAAATCCTAAGAAAAAGGTGAACAATATGGTTCGGAGGATGACCTTGAGATACATATCTATGGAACTTTATCATCTGATTGTTAACGAAGTTGAGAAGGTTTCACCCAAGTTTGCATCGAGGATTCAAACAAATAATGGCCGATCTATATTTATCGCCCTAAGCACATGCAAAGTGGCCGATGGGGTGTTGATATCGTTCTTAGAACCAACACGGTACAAGTTATTTTTCAGCACGCTAGCTTTGCCGAAAAACAGGGGGGCATGTGTTGATGCTCGAAAATGGCATGATCGCAAAGAGTGATTTGAGGCTGTAACAAGATGATGTTAAAATTAGGATTTCATGTCACCATTGGATGGCTCTCTTCAACCCGATCCAAATAGATATAGAGATGGTCTAAAACGGAGCTTGGATGCAAAAATTATGACAATCTTAGAGATGCTCGTATTAACATAAGACTAAATAATGGCATGAAACCTAATTAAAATGACCTCTGATTGAAAAAGTTACAACTGCAAAGTTCTTCGTCTTGTCGAAACGGATGATTTTGATATAAAAATCGTCTTGATCCGAGATCGTATGCAAAAGTTACAAGTAAAACAGTGTGTTGCAGTAGTATTTGACCGGATCATCCGGGCCGGGATCCGGATCATCCGGCCTCCGGATGAATGACTCGAACGTCCGCGCTATCATCCGGGTAAATTAACAGAACCATAAATTTTGGGCCCCTTGAAGCCGGATCATCCGGATGGCACCCAGATCATCCGGGGGAAGCCCGGACGATCCGGACACCAGTCCGGACGCCCGAACAACTTTTTCTGCTACAGACTTTAGAAAACGGCCCGAGACACCCTCAGGATGGCCTAAGTTTTAAAAATGTCCAACATGAAAGTTGTGCGTCTCGTCGAGGCGGTTGATTTTGATATAAAAGTCGTCCAAATCCGAGGTCATATGTGGATTGTAGAGGCAAAACAGTGAGGTGCTATCAGAAAACTGGGCTAGGCCGGATCATCCGGGCCGAAGGTCGTGAATAATCCGTGTTTACTTAGGTTTTGATGATTTGGACAGCTATGCAAGTCCTTTTCTTGTATGGGAAGTCCATCCGCCTCTTATATAGGCAAGAGGTGACGTCCGATTAAACAACAACACACAATCGATCAATTCATCTACCACTTTTTATTTTTACTTTTATCTCTCTCTTGTTCTTCTTCTTCCTCGTTCTTCGTTCGTTTTTCTTCATTGCAGGGCGGCGAACCTCGAGGCCCTAGGGGCGATCAGGTCGACCTAGGGCAGCCCATAGCTGCTGCGCGCCCTGACAGTGTACCTCCCGGGCGTGTGGGGTTTCGGGTCCTCAAAAGCGCCCGTCGGATTGCTTGCGTACCGCGCTTTCGGACAGGTCTCCTTCGACGTGAGCTGCGGTGCATCACCCTCGGCGTCGAGGGTACACGGTGACGTGTTCGTGTGCGAACAACCCAGTTTGCACCCCTTCATCATTTGGATAGAAGTAGCGGCAGATGTTACCAAGATGGCGAATTCAGGCATATTGTTGTTCTACTTTGGAGGTCTTTGAGAATAATTAATAAAATGGCCGCATGCATCTCCCAGATGCAGAGGCCGGGGGTCATCCTCCTTTTCCAAAAAAAAGCAGGCTTCAGAGAAAAAATACCATAGCGGTAACATTGCCAAAATAGTCCATTAGTTCCACCACGGAATGTATTCCATATTGTAATCATTTGGCATTTTGGATACTAAAAACAACACCCTGTAAACTTGGTCCAATATAAATATGTCTGACTGTTCAAAAAAGTAGCGCAGCTTATATTTTGGAAAGAACGATTTAGATAATACCCCCTTCGTTCCATATTATTGTTGCTCAAACGGATACATGAAGCACCGAAATATATCTAGATATTTTTGGTCAAAAAAATATACAGATACATTCATTTCAGTGATAACTAATATGGGACGGTGGGAGTTGTACTCTAAGTTTGGTCGTGTTACCTTTTGCGGAAATTGTTCATCTCATATGATTAATGGCTCATGTTAGTTCGGATGTCTCTTTTTTCAAAAAATAGTCGACAATAAAATATGCACAATTATTTTCTTTGTGGGGATATGCACAAGTAATTTAGCCGGCAGCAGTGAATAGCTTCATCACCACATGAAATCTTCACTTTTGTGTTGTTTCTTTTCACTGGTTTCTTTCCTTTTTTCCTTCATTCTTCCCAATAAATTTTTGTTGAGTGGTCTTCGATTATTTCAGTTCATTTTTCATGATTTTCAGCTTTCTTTAGATTTCTAATTTTCTTTTTCCTTCCTTTATTTAATTTATTTCCTTCTGGTTTTCTTAACGTTTCTTTTTTACTATTTGATTTTTCATTATTTCTTTTCCTGTTCAATTTTAAAATTCGTGAACAATTTTAGGATACATAAAAATTCTTGAATAATTTTTAAATACAAGAACATTAAAAAAAATATGCGGATTTATTTTAAATAGTAAACTTTATAACTTCAAGAACATTTTTAAAATACACGAAAATAAAAAATATGAAAACAATTAAAATACCTATTATATTTTTATGTTTTGTTTTTGAAAAAATTTGTGGACATTTCACTTAAAATTCATTTATACTTTTATAACATGCGTGGACATTTTTTTAAATCTTGTAACTGGCCGTTCTTAAAGTATGTGACTAAATTGTGCAGCCTCTACTTTTTTTTAGAAAACAGGGAAAAGAGACATATAATTGTTCCAGTGCCGGAGCGTTGTAGTGGCTAGTCCCTCGCTACTATGCGAATGCCCTCCACTGTCAGAGGAGCTCGGGAGCTCCTTTGTGACCTGTGCATCGAAATGTCTCCCAGAAGCACAGAGCATCCCTAGCTGGCCCGGTCCAACTAACAAACAAATCGAGCGTAAAACAAATGTAGCAAGCGAAGATACAGTAGAGAACTCATATCTGTAGTGGCATGATTACTGTAGCATTGGTATTTAAATTTCCAATATGTCCAAAAACATACGAAACTTTATAATATTAGAATAGAAGTGGATATTAAAAAGAAAACTTTTTTTTCAATTTTTTGAACATTTATAGGAAAAAATAAAATTTTAAAATCCTACTCCGCTATTCACTTTATAAGGCGTTAAAGACCTTTCAGACAGCGTGCAAAGCAGCCCATTTTCAGTTGTCTGAAACGACTTATAAAAGTGAATGGAGGGAGTACATTTTCTGATTTTGTGAACAAAATTTTAAAATGTGAATATTTATGAAATTCTGTTTTTTTAGAAAATTCCAACATTTTTCTGAAAATTTTAAACAATTTACAAAAATGAGAGCATTTTTTAATTTTAAAAACAATTGTTCACAACATGAACTGTTCTGAATTCTGAACATAATTTATCATTCCCAATGAAATTTTGAAAAAGATAATTTTTAAAAAGTTGATAACACAAACATTTTTAGAATTTGCCAGCTATTCTAGGAAATGAATACATTTTTTGAAATTCTGAAGAATTTTTGGAGTTTTCCGATCATTAAGAAAAACTATTTGAAAAAGCATAAAATAAAAATAACTGATATGAACAAGAAAACAAAAAAAACCTAGTAAAAGAGCAGCAGAAAAAAAGAAAAGCGATAAAATGGACCTGAATCGGTAAGGACGCTTAGAATGTTCCCAAAATCAAGTGCTGGAGTATTTTGCTTGGCCAGCCCATTTATGGTGCTCCCTCGCCCTGCCCTATGCATTTCAATGACATTTCACCAAAAAGCGCATCATATATACCACGGAGGAGGAGAGCTCCTCTTCAGCGCCTTCAACGTGGAAGGGACTAGTTGGCGCTCGAAGGCGAGAGATAGTGGGCCAGCGTAGCATCGCTCGCAACTAGCGTCGCTTAAAAACCCATGTGTTTACAAAAATGTTCATAAAATCAGAAAACATTCATCAATTTTGCAAAATGTTCACGGATTTGATAAGAAATCAATGGGTTTTGGACAAATGTTCACGGATTTGAAAAGAGTTCATCGATTTTGATCAAAAAGTTCTCCAATTTTAAAAATAATAGTCAGCTTAAAAAACACAGATTTGAAAAAGGTTCGTCGATTTTGATAAAATAAGTTCAGAAATATGAAAATATTTCTGATTGTGAAAAAGTTCACATGTTTTAAAAAATATGAATTAAAAAATTTCATCAATTTAAAGAAACACGAATTTGGAAAAAGACCATCGGATTTTGAACAAAAAATTATTGATTTAAAAACGTTCATCCATTTGATAAAACAAAATCACGCTTTGTGACAAAAAGAAAGAGAAAAGGAACAAGAAAAATAAAATAAAATGAAGAAGAAAAAGGATGTTATCTATCACATCTGGTGAGTTGTGTAGTTGGTGACCATAGCTAACACTAAACGAGGATGTCCCGGGTTCAAATCACAACCGCGTGCAGTTTTTTGCAGTTTAAACAGAAAGAAATGGGTAAGTGGACCGGCCCAGTGCGGAGGGGGGCGGGGGCGTGCGTTTGTTTGCAAAAACCAAAGTAGCGGGCGACGAATAGGGTTTGCGTGGAGGAGCTCCTTTGACATTTGATGCGCGAATTCGTGTTGTGGCACACATGCATCCGTGAAATGGGCCACCCTAGTATTCACCTCCGGTCCTTGCTCCCTCACTCACCTGTCTCTGGTTACCTTTTCTTGCTTGTCTTTTGGTGATGTTGGTGAACTCAATAATTGTTGACAAGTTTTAAAAAAAATCAAGAAAAACCTATATTGGTCAACTCAAGAAAATGATTTTAATTTATTTTAACGAATTTAATTTTATGTAAAATTTACAAAAATTGTCATACACTATAGTAAAGTTAATGGGTTGGAAAGAAATCACGAATTTTAATAAATAATTGAAAATTTCAAAAAAAACAGTAAATATGAGACTATGTTCCACCAATTTAAAAAATGTTCATGAATTTTAGAAAATATTTCTATTTCAATGAAACTAAATAAAAGGAGAAAACAAAGAAAAATCAGAAAACATGCATAAAAACAAAGAAAATTAAGAAATCACCCGAACTTGATTCTACGTTTTGGAAGCTTCCCAACAATGGGAGGAAGCTTCCCGCTCGGCTTATCTCGTCCTATCCTTGAGCAAGGGATACTAGAGCTGGGTGTGTGAAACTTATCGCCCTATTTGGGGCCTAGGAAATGCCGACTCACCGACCCTAACTGACATTAAAAGGTTCACACATTTTTTCAAATGTTTGTGAGTAGGAAACTGTTCATGAATTTGAAAATATTCAAAAATGTATAAAGTTTTTAGAAATTTAGAAAATGTTCATGAATTTAAAAATATTTGCTCATATAAAATATGTTCACAAATTTTAAAATCATGGATTTTAAAATGTTCATTTTTTAAAAAATATTCACCAATTTTAGAAGTGTTCATAATTTTTAAATAATATTTAAAAAATAGATGAAATAATAGGAAGAAAACATAAAAGAAAAACTGATGAAAATACCAGTTAAACCTACAGAGGACAGGAAAGAAATCAAATCAAAAAGTCGACCCCAAAAGCCTTCAAAAACCTTCCATTTACCTGAACACAAGGCGTGTACACAAACTGGCCCATTAGCGATAAAAACTCTGAGGAGGGTGTGCGTTTTGTACCATTTAGTCTCTGGAAGGTTTCCTGAAGTTCAATGTTGATGCAGGAGTTGCAAAGGTCCAGCTAGAGGTGTGGAGGCCGTTGTGTTCGGAGCATATTAGCATAGTGGGTCCAATGTAAATGCTCATAATTTAGTTTGTGGCGCTTTGTCACTGTTTAGTGGTCAGCTTGTATGGCATTCAGAGCCCTTGGACACCCCATGGGGCCCGTGAATATTAATGAATGAAGACCACTATTTGCCCCTAAAAAAAGGCAGGGCTGGAAATAGGAGATGCGAACAAAATTAGCACTTGAAATTTTTTCATCGAGTCCAGTGAGCTTGGCTAGGGAACCGATGCAGGTAACAAAACAAGCCCATCTTGAAACTCCCTTTTTTAGCAGTGCCCAAGCAACAAGCCATAACACCTTAAGACTGCCTAATTGGTGTCACAAAAAAAGTTGCTAAAAACACACATGTGTGTGTGTGTTTATTAAGAACATAAATGTGGTGATCCTTCTTTTAAAAAGTTAAAAAATTGATAGAGACATCATTAACTATGACCTCACGTCCATTCATAATGAACATACAATTTTGCATGCAACGTTTCCTACCATCTGAATTCGGCATGGACCCATTAAGGATGGGGCATGCCCTTGAACCAGGAAGGATCGCATTTGATGAGAAGATGGAGATAAGAAGGGCGATAGAAGAAGGAAACATTCCCCACACCTACATTTCTGCTAACTGCTTTGCTGCTTACTTTGTTCCTAACCTGTGTCAAATGCGTACCCTTCTTCCACCCAAGGAGAAAGTTCATGTCTATGGAGATGGCAACGTCAAAGTTACCATAAGAAAATATTACTTGTACTACTTAATTTCGCCTAGTTTGTAAGACTCCTGCTTTTGAGTGCATTTGACTCCCCTTCGGATTTCCACTTCTGATTGTGTATTGTTATATCATACTGTTGAAGGAAATATGCTCTAGAGGCAATAATAAATTTGTTATTTATATTCCCTTACATCATGATAAATGTTTATTATTCATGCTAGAATTGTATTAACCGGAAACATGATACATGTGTGAATACATAGACAATAAATAGTGTCCCTATTATACCTCTACTAGACTAGCTCGTTAATCAAAGATGGTTAAGTTTCCTAACCATAGACATGTGTTGTCATTTGATGAACGTGATCACATCATTAGAAGAATGATGTGATGGACAAGACCCATCCGTTAGCTTAGCATAAAGATCGTTAAGTTTTATTCCTATTGCTTTCTTCATGACTTATACATATTCCTTTGACTATGAGATTATGCAACTCCCGAATACTGGAGGAATACCTTATGTGCTATCAAACATCACAACGTAACTGGGTGATCGTAAAGATGCTCTACAGGTATCTCTGAAGGTGTTTGTTGGATTGGCATAGATCGAGATTAGGATTTGTCACTCCGAGTATGGGAGAGGTATCTCTGGGCCCTCTCGGCAATACACATCATGATAATCCTTGCAAGCAATGTGACTAATGAGTTAGTTGCGGGATGATGTATTACGGAACGAGTAAAGAGACTTGCCGGTAACGAGATTGAACTAGGTATGAAGATACCGATGATCGAATCTCGGGCAAGTAAAATACCGATGACAAAGGGAATGATGTATGTTGTCATTGCGGTTTGACCGATAAAGATCTTCGTAGAATATGTAGGAACCAATATGAGAATCTAGGTTCCGCTGTTGGTTATTGACCAGAGATGTACCTCGGTCATGTCTACATAGTTCTCGAACCCATAGGGTCCGCACGCTTAACGTTCGATGACGATTTGTATTATGAGTTATGTGTTTTGGTGACCGAAGATTGTCCAGAGTCCCGGATGAGATCACGGACATGACGAGGAGTCTGGAAATGGTCGAGAGGTAAAGATTGATATACTGGATGATAGTATTCGGACACCGGAAGTGTTTCGGAATGTATCAGGTACATATCGGAGTACCGGGGGGGGGGGGGGGTTAGCGGAAACCCCGGGGGGAAGATGTGGGCCATAGGAGGGAGGCAAGGCAGCCCACAAGGGGGTGGCGCCCCCCATGGGGAGTCCGAATTGGACAAGGGGAGGGGGCGCGGCCCGCCTTTCGTTCTCCTCTCCCACTCCTTCCTCCTTTCCCCCTCTGATAGAAGGAGGGGGGGGGGGGCGAATAGGACTAGGAGTCCAACTGGGTTTCCCCCCACTTGGCGCGCCCTAGGCCGGCCTCCTTCTCTATCCCTCCTTTATATACGGGGGCGGGGGAGGGGGGCACCTCTAAGGAACATCAATTGTTCTTAGCCGTGTGAAGTGCCCCCCTCCACCGTTTACTCCTCCGGTCATATTGTTGTAGTGCTTAGGCGAAGCCCTGCAAGGATCACTTCACCATCACCGGCACCACGCCGTCGTGCTGACGAAACTCTCCCTCGACACTTTGTTGGATCAAGAGTTCGAGGGATGTCATCGAGCTGAACGTGTGCAGAACTCGAAGGTGGTGTACGTTCGGTGCTTGATCGGTTGAATCGAGAAGACGTTCGACTACATCAACCGCGTTAAGCTAATGCTTCCACTTTCGGTCTACGAGGGTATGTGGACACACTCTCCCCATCTCGTTTCTATGCATCTCCTAGATAGATCTTGCGTGAGCGTAGGAATGTTTTTGAAATTGCATGCTACGTTCCCCAACAGTGGCATCCGAGCCAGGTCTATGCGTAGATGATATGCACGAGTAGAACACAAAGAGTTGTGGGCGATCATAGTCATACTGCTTACCACCAATGTCTTATTTTGATTCGGCGGTATTGTTGGATGAAGCGGCCCAGACCAACCTTACATGACCACGTTCATGAGACCGGTTCCACCGATAGACATGCAACTTGTTTTGCATGAAGGTGGCTGGCGGGTGTCTATTTCTCCAACTTTCGTTGAATCAAATTTGACTACGGTCGGTCCTTGTTGAAGTTTAAAACAACAAACTTGACGAAACATCGTTGTGGTTTTGATGCGTAGGTAAGAACGGTTCTTACTAGAAGTGTTGGGGAACGCAGTAATTTCAAAAAAATTCCTACGATCACGCAAGATCTATGTGATGCATAGCAACGAGCGGGGAGAATGTGTCCACGTACCCTCGTAGACCGAAAGGGGAAGCGTTTATTCAACGCGGTTGATGTAGTCGTACGTCTTCACGATCCGACCGATCCAAGTACCGAACGCACGACACCTTCGAGTTCAGCACACGTTCAGTTCGATGACGTCCCTCGTACTCTTGATCCAGTTGAGGCCGAGGGAGAGTTCCGTCAGCACGACGGCGTGGTGACGGTGATGATGAAGTTACCGACGCAGGGCTTCGCCTAAGCACTACGACGATATGACCGAGGTGTGTAACTGTGGAGGGGGGCACCGCACACGACTAAGTAATCAACCTGTGTGTCTATGGGGTGCCCTCTGGCCATGTATATAAAGGATGGAGGGAGGAGGAGGCGGCCCTCATAGGGCGCGCCCAAAGTGTGGAGTCCTACTAGGACTCCCTAGTCCTAGTAGGATTCCACCTCCCACATGGAATATGAAAAGGGGAAGGGAGAAGGAGAAGAAAGGAAGGGGGCGCCCCCTTTCCCTAGTCCAATTCGGACCAGTCCATGGGGAAGGGGCGCGGCCACCCTTGAGGCCTTTCTCTCCTTTCCCATATGGCCCATTAAGGCCCAATACGAATTCCCGTAACTCTCCGGTACTCCAAAAAATACCCGAATCACTCGGAACCTTTCCGATGTCCGAATATAGCCTTCCAATATATCGATCTTTACGTCTCGACCATTTCGAGACTCCTCGTCATGTCCATGATCTCATCCGGGACTCTGAACTATCTTCGGTCATCAAATCACATAACTCTTTAATACAAATCCTCATCAAACGTTAAGCGTGCGGACCCTACAGGTTCGAGAACTATGTAGACATGAACGAGACACATCTCGAGTCAATAACCAATAGCGGAACCTGGATGCTCATATTGGCTCCCACATATTCTACGAAGATCTTTATCGGTCAAACCGCATAACAACATATGTTGTCCCCTTTGTCATCGGTATGTTACTTGTCCGAGATTCGATCGTCGTCTCAATACCTAGTTCAATCTCGTTATTGGCAAGTCTCTTTACTCGTTCCGTAATACATCATCCCGCAACTAACTCATTAGTCACATTGCTTGCAAGGCTTATAGTGATGTGCATTACTGAGAGGGCCCAGAGATACCTCTCCGACAATCGGAGTGACAAATCCTAATCTCGATCTATGCCAACTCAACAAGTACCATCGGAGACACCTGTAGAGCACCTTTATGATCACCCAGTTACGTTGTGACGTTTGGTAGCACACAAAGTGTTCCTTCGGTATTCGGGAGTTGCATAATCTCATAGTCATAGGAACATGTATAAGTTATGAAGAAAGCAATAGCAACAAACTAAACGATCATAGTGCTAAGCTAACGGATGGGTCATGTCAATCACATCATTCTCTAATGATGTGATCCCGCTCATCAAATGACAACTCATGTCAATGGCTAGGAAACTTAACCATCTTTGATCAACGAGCTAGTCAAGTAGACGCATACTAGTGACACTCTGTTTGTCTATGTATTCACACATGTACTAAGTTTCCGGTTAATACAATTCTAGCATGAATAATAAAAATTTATCATGAAATAAGGAAATAAATAATAACTTTATTATTGCCTCTAGGGCATATTTCCTTCAGTCTCCCACTTGCACTAGAGTCAATAATCTAGTTCACATCGCCATGTGATTTAACACCAATAGTTCACATCACCATGTGATTAACACCCATAGTTCACATCATCATGTGACCAATACCCAAAGGGTTTACTAGAGTCAATAATCTAGTTCACATCGCTATGTGATTAACACCCATAGAGTACTAAGGTGTGATCATGTTTTGCTTGTGAGAGAAGTTTAGTCAACGGGTTTGCCACATTCAGAGCCGTATGTATTTTGCAAATATTCTATGTCTACAATGCTCTGCACGGAGCTACTCTAGCTAAATGCTCCCACTTTCAATATGTATCCAGATCGAGACTCAGAGTCATCTAGATCGGTGTCAAAGCTTGCATCGACGTAACTCTTTACGACGAACTCTTTATCACCTCCATAACTGAGAAATATTTCCTTAGTCCTCTAAGGATAATTTTGACCGCTGTCCAGTGATCTACTCCTAGATCAGAATTGTAATCCCTTGCCAAACTCAGGGCAAGGTATACAATAGGACTGATATATAGCATGGCATACTTTATAGAACCTATGACTGAGGCATAGGAAATGACTTTTCATTTTCTTTCTATTTTCTGCCGTGGTCGGGTTTGAGTCTTTACTCAATTTCACACCTTGCAACACAGGCAAGAACTCCTTATTTGACTGTTCCATTTTGAACTACTTCAAAATCTTGTCAAGGTATGTACTTATTGAAAAAACTTAGCAAGCGTCTTGATCTATCTCTATAGATCTTGATGCTCAATATGTAAGCAGCTTCACCGAGGTCGTTCTTTGAAAAACTCCTTTCAAACACTCCTTTATGCTTTCCAAAAAATTCTACATAATTTCCGATCGACAATATGTCACTCACATATACTTATCAGAAAGGCCGTAGTGCTCCCACTCACTTTCTTGTAAATACAGGCTTCACCGCAAGTCTGTATAAAACTATATGCTTTGATCAACTCATCAAAGCGTATATTCCAACTCCGAGATGCTTGCACCAGTCCATAGATGGATCGCTGGAGCTTGCACACTTTGTTAGCACCTTTAGGATTGACAAAACCTTCTTGTTGTATCATATACAACTCTTTTTTAAGAAATCCATTAGGGAATGCAGTTTTGACATCCATTTGCCAGATTTCATCAAATGTGGCAATTGCTAATATGATTCGGACAGACTTAAGCATCACTACGAGTGAGAAATCTCATCGTAGTCAACACCTTGAACTTGCCGAAAACCTTTTTGCGAAAATTCGAGCTTTGTAGATAGTAACACTACTATCAGCGTTCGTCTTCCTCTTGAAGATCCATTTATTCTCAATGGCTTGCCGATCATCGGGCAAGTCAACCAAAGTCCATATTTTGTTCTCATACATGGATCCCATCTCAGATTTCATGGCCTTAAACCATTTTGCGGAATCTGGGCTCATCATCGCTTCCTCATAGTTCGTAGGTTCGTCATGGTCAAGTAACATGACCTCCAGAACAGGATTACCGTACCACTCTGGTGCAGACAATACTCTGGTTGACCTACGAGGTTCGGTAGTAACTTGATCTGAAGTTTCATGATCATCATCATTAATCTTCCTCACTAATTGGTGTAGGCATCACTGGAAACTCATCAAGTTCTACTTTCCTCCCACTCACTTCTTTCGAGAGAAACTCCTTCTCTAGAAAGGATCCATTCTTAGCAACAAAGATCTTGCCTTCGGATCTGTGATAGAAGGTGTACCCAATAGTTTCTTTTGGGTATCCTATGAAGATTTACTTCTCAGATTTGGGTTCGAGCTTATCATGTTGAAACATTTTCACATAAGCATCGTAGTCCCAAACTTTATGAAACGACAACTTAGGTTTCTCGCCAAACCATAGTTCATACGGAGTCATCTCCAAGGATTTAGATGGTGCCCTATTTAACGTGAATATAGCTGTCTCTAATGCATAACCCCAAAACGATAGTGGTAGATCGGTAACAGACATCATAGATCGCACCATATCTAATAAAGTACGGTTATGACGTTCGAACACACCATTACACTGTGGTGTTCCAGGTGGCGTGAGAAGTGAAACTATTTCACATTGTTTTAACTGAAGGCCAAACTCGTAACTCAAATATTTTACCTCTGCAATCATATCGTAGAAACTTTTATTTTCTTGTTACGATGATTCTCCACTTCACTCTGAAATTCTTTGAACTTTTCAAATGTTTCAAACTTGTGTTTCATCAAGTAGATATAACCATATCTACTCAAATCATCTGTGAAGGTAAGAAAATAAGGATACCCGCCACGAGCCTCAATACTCATTGGACCACATACATCGGTATGTATTATTTCCAATAAGTCAGTAGCTCGTTCCATTGTTCCGGAGAATGGAGTTTTAGTCATCTTGCCCATGAGGCACGGTTCGCAAGCACCAAGTGATTCATAATCAAGTGATTTCAAAAGCCCATCAGCATGGAGTTTCTTCATGTGCTTTATACCGATATGACCTAAACGGAGTGCCACAAATAAGTTGCACTATCATTATTAACTTTGCATCTTTTGGCTTCAATATTATGAATATGTGTATCACTACGATCGAGATACAACAAACTATTTTCATTGGGTGTATGACCATCAAAGGTTTTATTCATGTAAACAGAACAACAATTATTCTTTGACTTTAAATGAATAACCGTATTGCAATAAACATGATCAAATCATATTCATGCTCAACACAAACACCAAATAACATTTATTTAGGTTTCAACACTAATCCCGAAAGTATAGGGAGTGTGCGATGATGACCATATCAATCTTGGAACCATTTCCAACACATATCGTCACTTCACCCTTAACTAGTCTCAGTTCATTCTGCAACTCCCGTTTTGAGTTACTAATCTTAGCAACTGAACCAGTATCAAATATTGAGGGGTTGCTTATGAGCACTAGTAAAGTACACATCAATAATCTGTATATCAAATATACCTTTGTTCACTTTGCCATCCTTCTTATCAACCAAATACTTGGGGCAGTTCCGCTTCCAGTGACCAGTCCCTTGTAGGAGATATGCCCTAGAGGCAATAATAAATGATATTATTTATCTCCGAGTTCACAATTATGTTTATGTTCCATGCTATAACTGCAATGGTTCTCGAGTCTGCAATATCCACGTGGCTCGGAGGAAGACTCATATGCACGTGTGGAATAATAAACGGTAAGAAGTATTCCTAGTCTGGCCTCTAAGACTAGCTCAAGTGTTGCCTGATGATTCTGTTTTCCTGGTCATGGGCATGTCTATGCCAGCAATTTTGAGGGCACAATGTTAAGAGAACATTTGTGTCGAATCGACCTGGATTGATGTTATGCTATGAGATTCTTTCGTCACAAGTTTATTGGTACATAACACAGAGATGGTTAACGTTTGCATGATTCCTTAGACCATGAGAGTATCGAGTTTCTTCATGCTTGCTTCATGAACTTTGGGGTTTGTTAAACGTCATCCGTAAATGGGTGGCTATTACGGCGGCTTACGGGTTCATGGAAAAGTGTGTCAAGTAACTTGATAGCTCAAGATTGGGATTTGCTCCTCCGATGATGGAGAGATATACTCGGGCCCTCTTGGTGTTACGGTGTCCATCATCGTCTGGCCAGACACTTTGTGATTTGATCACGGGGATGCCGGAACACGAAACGAGAAAAGAGAACAAAACCGGTAACGAGGTAACTAGCATAGTGGACAAGTTGTTGATCCACGGGAATGCCAACATGTCTCACCTCGGGTATTTGTAACATATCGCGAAGCAACAGGAATAGCACACGGCAACTGGAGGTTCACTCGAATATTCATTCGTGTGGGTATAGGGGTCAATATGGGTGTCCACGGCTCCGATGTTGATCATTGATCGGAAGGGGTTCCAGGTCATGTCTATACTTCACCGAACCTATAGGGTCACACGCTTAAGGGTCATCTATCTGCTGAATACTACACAGGGAGTCTGAGAGAAAATCACCGAAAAAGTTTCGGACACCGAAAAGTTTCGGACAGCGGAATCGTACCGCAGAGAGAGGTCACCGGATGAGTTTCGGTGAAACCGAAAAAGTTGTTTCGGGGTATGCCATTAAGTCAAAATGGTTTCGGCACATGCCTGATAATTCTTGGAGGGTGCCGGAATCATTCTGGAAACTTTTTGGAATTTTCAGAAATAAAAACCAAAAATGTTTCGGAGCTGCCGGTACCGCTTTGGCTGTTTTTTGCAGATGAAATTCACTAATCTGAAATTGTTTCAGAACGAATCCAAAATCATTTTAGTGGGTACTGGAATTATTCTAAGACCCACAGAAATATTTTCGGATTTAGTGGACGCGAAAAATTGTCTTCATGAATAGTGAAAATGCATTCTTGTTTGCTTTTCGCAGATGAAAATCACTAAACCGAAATTGTTTCGGAACGCGTTGAAAATTATTTTAGTGGGTAATGGAAATGTTCTGAGCCCACATAAATATTTTCAGTTCGAACGGACGCTGAAAAATGTCGTCATGAATAGTGAAAGTGCTTTCTGCTTGGCTTCTTAGAGAAGCCACCTTGAGGGCCTTTTTGGTATTTCCCCCCTTGGCTTCTTGGAGAAGCCACCCTTGGGCTTGGCCTATATATAGGGGTGGAGGGGGCTGCCTAAAGGATCATCCCTTGCTCTCATACACATGCCATGCATTATCTGGCTTCTTCTCTCCCTCCCACGAAAAGAGTTTCGTAGAGCCGTAAGGCTGTCTGGGTTCCGGCAGGAACTAGTTCTGGACGGCGAAGCCCTGCCGGATAGATGACACCGTATGTGTGCAACTCTGTAGAGAGATCGTAGTTTCGGTCTTAGTTCGTGAGTGCCTCCCGAAGGGCTGTCCGTGTGACCGTCCGAGTTTCAAAGGTCCTCCCGAAGGGCTGTCCGTGTGACCGTTCGAGTTTCTAAGGTCCTCCCGAAGGGCTGTCCGAGTGACCGTTCGAGTTTCGAAGGTCCTCCCGAAGGGCTGTTCGCGACACCGTCCGGGGGGCTGTTCGACCGCCTCCCGGAGGGCTGTCTGAGGAGCAGATGAGGGTATACATCCTCGCGGTTGGGAGGTTGTAAATCCTAGCTGCGGGGATCTGCACCGCCGATCGTCATCGACTCTACTTCCCGCTGCGCTACGAGTCGGTAACGAAAAAGATCAAACCATGTATGCAGTCTCCATAGTGGTCCTGGGCTGGTGCGTAGGTCGGAATTTTTTTGTTTTCTGTCGCGTTACCCTACAGTGGCATCAAGAGCCGTGCTATGCGTAGATGCAGGTTTCGATCTAGAATACATGGAGATGTATGGGTATTGCATAATATAATTAGGTAGTAGATGAGATCTATTGCTGAAAATTATTTATGCGGGTGACAGATGAAATCTGTTACCCGACGTTCTTGTTGCTTCCCTGGAATTTGCGTTTGCTCAATCTCGAGACAGCATGGTGGAATTTGACAAAGTTCTGGCAATCCGTGATCCTGATTGATCATGGAAGTGCTATCAGTTCTTTGGGTTCTGCCGTAGTCAAAAGAAAGATGAAATTCGCAGATGAAAGGGCATTGCAGATATTATCTGCACGGGGGTCATGCGTATGATGAAGTTTAGTATGGGGCTCGAGATTTAATTATCTCGTGTTTCATACACCCCGAGATGTTAATGTAGCAACTTGAATAATCATACTTGATGATAAAACGTTGGTAGCTGCTGTTTAAGTCAAAACCTTAGAAGCCACGTAAAATAAATTTTTGCATAAACCTATTAGAGGCGTCTAACTTGGTTTTGCAGGATGTGCATGTGATGTGGTATAGCAGTGCTCATACTAATTCGATTATGTATGAGATGACTATATGATGTAATTTGATTAACATGACCTGTGTGTCATGATTCGGCATGATGGTTGGAGCCATATGATTGCACTTTAATGACCTGCGTGTCAACCTTGTTGTAATGCATTATTTTTTTAGCTATAGAGATAGCAATATTATCTGGTGCATCAACAAGGTGGTGGCAATCTTCGCGAAGGTGAACACCGACGCGAATGCCGAAGACGAAGAAATGAAATACTTCTCCGTCAGAAAGGGCTATACCATATCATGCTATTATGAATTGCCTGAGATGTTTATCCCTTATGATGCACCCTTCTTGATTGCGCGGTAGTCGCTTTTATTAGGGTGATCTCTCACTTAAAATATCAAGTAGTTAGTGTTCTCCCAAGTGTAGCACCGTCACGGCACCTATCTTTTCGGGGTGCGCCATGGATGCATGGGTACGAACGATTAGAGAAGTGTGAGGCGGGTGAGGTCAGACCTCGCAGCAAGATCACTTGGTTGTCTTGACGTTCATGGCAAGATCGTCCTGAGCTCGGAACACACGCATCGAAAGATGAGCAAGAGTCACATAGAGATGTGATCGGCAAGTTGGCCTACCGATTAAAATTCCCGTTATGAGATGATGATTCTATGGCGATGAATTGAAGTCTGGATCTTGTATCACTCAAAATTAATTGTGAGAGATATTGATTTGAGTGGGAGCGCACTATTGAATTAACATGTTTAATTCTCAGTGCAATTAATTATGAACACTGTCTAAGTGTTTCTTGCATAATAGTTGTAGAATAATGGCTCGCATTTCCACCTTCCCTATTAAAATTGAATAGCTGTTAAATATCTGGTTAAAACTTTACGATTGGTAACGTAATATGAGGATTGTCCTCAAAAGTGCCGAGAAGGACTTTGTCCTATCGCATGCTTTCCGTATCCTCCCGCTAATGCTATGGATCATGTGACTCTCGTCCTTCGATCCAAAAGCTAGAATTCTGTTATGGTCAAGTGGAATATGTTTGCTTCCATGAAACCCAAACTTCGAAAGTTGGGATAGTTATATGATATTCATGAAACTGAAAATTATTTTCAGATACAAACAAAGCAATGTTTGTTTGCAAGTATTAGTAAAAGTGTTTACTATGCATTTGACTGTTGGGAAAGGGATCCAGAAGAACGCCTGTCATATAATGAAAGGTGAATAAAACAACAACTTAAAGAGAAAGGAAGTGTCCAAAGGGTGTTAGTATGACTTACACGCCTAGGAAGTCCGGGGCTAATGCCACTCTTAAGTTGGGTGCTTCTTTTGCGAGTAGGAGAAATACTAAAAGTTAAACTGTTAGAAGTATAAAGGCAAAAGGAAAGAAGACTGGAATATCCAGCTCATGTATGAATGTCATACAAGTTTTTGATGTATAGAAGGCTGGTCAAAGATATAGTTCTTGCGAATTATGGTTAAACATGTTAATCACTAATTCTTGGGTATTGTGAGTTCATCACAAAATTGCCCGCTCGATTGCATTCTGTTGCAACTCGATGTAAGAACTACTATGGCCTGAAAGACTAGCTAGAAATGAGGTTAAGGTATACACAGGGAACATAGTAAATGTTACTATACCTTCCATCGGTGTATTGCCATCTGTATTTATTTTCATAATTCATTTAGAGTTTTACAAACTCTATCCCATTGCATAAGGTATCTTGCAAGAAGGTTGTTCATAAGAGAACTTTTTTATGTTCGATGTTATGAATAACACAAGGGCCATACTTTCATTATGAATGAGATGTATGTTATGAATATTGATAATAATACAATGCCTCTGGGTTTACTTTCGTAATTCATTTTAGAGTTTCATACACTCTAGCCCATTGCACAATGTTTGTTGCAAAAGAGTTGTTCATAAAAACAACAATTGTTGTTAAGTATTATGAATAACATGAAGGGCCATGCTTCCATCCAAGATGGCATGTATGTTATGAATATTGATGGTAATATGATACATCCATAACACTGACGCTAAATGTCGCAAGACTAAAAGAATACCACACAAGTGTGGCACTACATTTGGTCACATTGGAGAAACCCGCATGGAAAATTCCATTATGATGGATTTTGAAGTCTTTTTGATTTTGAATCATCTGACACTTGCAACTTTCCTCCGAAAAGTGAAGTGACTAAAATACCGTTCACATGCCATAAGGAACGAACAACAAACTTATTAGTGATCATACATTTGATGTGTGTAGTCCGATAAGTGTTGTTAGTGGTGGATTTATTTATCTTCAGAAATGACTCAAGTAGATATATGGATATTTACTTGATGAGACGTAAGTCTGGATCTTTTGAAATCATTCGAAAGGTTCTCAAAAATGAAGTAGAAGTTATTGTAACAAGAAAATTATGTTTCTGCAATTTGACTGCACAAAGGAATATTTGAGTTACATGTTTAGCGAATGTCTGATGAGTTGTGAAAGGGGTTTCATAACTTGCACCTCCCGGAACACCACTGCAAGTGGAAAGTCTGTGGAGATGTAATCAAACCATTTATGACATGGTAAGGTCAAAGATGACATAAATAAATTTGTCATTATCCCTTTTAAAGTGATGCTTTAGAGACTGCGGCTTTTACACTGAAAAGAGCTACATCGGGTCTGTTGAAATGAAGCCATGGTATGGTACGCCCAACCATCTTATATATTTTCTTAACATTTGGAATATGGGGCTTGTGTAAAAGGTTACAAACCTATTCCAAATCATACAAGTGCTACTTTGTAGGTTATACCAAAATGTTGGGTATTCCTCCCTCACTATACCGAGGCAAATAGTTTTGCCGCGAAACGGTGTGCTTTTAAAGAGAATGGTTCTTTCAAAAAGGTGAGTGGGAGAATAGTGCAACTCGACGAGATAAACAGTATCTACGTCATCAGATCAAAGGAAAGAGACCTTGGAAGTAATTCCAGAGTTTCCTACTGCGACTGATACGGAAGTCTTTACAATAAAATGTATGAACTTCGGTCGAACTTGCAGCTGAACCACGTAGGCAAGGCTCGTGCAAACCTCTCAGGTGCGCAAATGAGATATTGTTGTTAGACAACATTGTACCTACGATACACAAGGAAGCGTTGATGGGCCCTGACTCCGGAATTGGCTAAATGCCAATACAACCTGAGTTAGTTTCCATATAAGTGATTCAAGATTTAAACCTTGATACACCTTTCGGAAGACTTAGAGTCTAACGAATATTTATGGAACATAAAACTGATACGGATAAAAATGTTTTATCCATAAAGCTCGACTTGTTGAAATAACAAGTTCAAGAGTTGACTACGATGAGGTTGTTTTCATCGTAGCGATGCTTAAAGTCGGTTCGGGTTGAACTAGCAATTAATACATATTTCAATCATGAGATATGAAATATGGATGATAAAAGGATTTCCATCTGATGGAAATGAAAGCTAGGACTTGTATATGATACAGTCCAAAGTAATTTGTCGATCCAGAGGATGCTAGTAGGTATGCAAACTTCAGAGTTCCAGCAATGGACAGAAGAGAGCAAAATGGAGTTGGAATCTTCGTGTTTTGATGAAATGGTCAAAGGGGTTTTGATTTCATCAATGGGTAACGAAGATGCTTGTAATTCAAGAAAGTAAGTGGGAGCGTAATAATATTTCTAAAAACCTTATGTGCTTGGCACATTGGTAATTGGAAATAAATTTCTTGACACGAATTAGGACTTCATTTGAAAATAGTTTTTCGATGAAGTGCTTAGGCTAAATAGCCTCAATATTAGGCATGATGATCTATGGAGATAGATTTACCTAATGGGTCTAAGCAATGAATACATATTGACAAGGTGCTAAAACCTATTTAGCATTTAAAACGCCAAGGAGTGATTCTTGACTAAGTCACATGGAAAGAGTTTTTACAAGACTCGGTGTCCCAAAACACTGAGGAGTAAAATACATGATGGAGATTCCACACACCTTCGTGTTTTGGATTAATCATGTATTCCATGGTATGTAAAACAACCAGATATGTCCAATACTCCCAAGGTGTTGCGAGTATGGATACTAAAGTGATCAAAGTACTGATCGTGGGACAACAGTGAAAGATGTCATTAAGTACTAGAGTAAGTACTGATGATATGTTTTCTTGCAAGCAGAGATCATGAAGAGTTCGTTGTAAAATGTTACATGGATACAGTCTTCATCTTTTCTCCATGCAATTTTCGATTTAAGTTAAGGGTTTTGTGTAATACACAATATGGTGGCACGGTAGTTGGCAATTGTTCCCAACAGGATACTGTGGCGAATTCTATAACAAATGACTAAGTATGTTGACGCTTTAGAAGCGACAAAAGAAGATGTTGAATCATATAGTTCATTCATGAACTTAGTATGGTTCCAAGATGGTTTTGTCAATGGGACACTACTGCAGGTAGTTGCTCCATAACTCAGTCTGAGGAATCCAGGTTCGACCTATGATTCAAATACATACAACGCCAAGTCCACACAAAATATGAATTTTGTGAAATCATGAAAATGCGAGGATATGCAGAGATACACACGGAGCTGAAATTGTCAGATCTGATGGACATCAGGCTATACCACATGCGAAGCATTTTTTACACCAGTATGCCATAGGTGTAAAGTGCGTTAGCATTAACTAGATTATTGACTCTAGTGCAAGTGGGAGTCTGTAGGAGATATGCCCTAGAGGCAATAATAAATGATATTATTTATCTCCGAGTTCACAATTATGTTTATGTTCCATGCTATAACTGCAATGATTCTCGAGTCTGCAATATCCACGAGGCTCGGAGGAAGACTCATATGCACGTGTGGAATAATAAACGGTAAGAAGTATTCCTAGTCTGGCCTCTATGACTAGCTCAAGTGTTGCATGATGATTTTGTTTTCCTGGTCATGGGCATGTCTATGCCAGCAATTTTGAGGGCACAATGTTAAGAGAACATTTGTGTCGAATCGACCTGGATTGATGTTATGCTATGAGATTCTTTCATCACAAGTTTATTGGTACATAACACAGAGATGGTTAACGTTTGCATGATTCCTTAGACCATGAGAGTATCGAGTTTCTTCATGCTTGCTTCATGAACTTTGGGGTTTGTTAAACGTCATCCGTAAATGGGTGGCTATTACGGCGGCTTACGGGTTCATGGAAAAGTGTGTCAAGTAACTTGATAGCTCAAGATTGGGATTTGCTCCTCCGACGATGGAGAGATATACTCGGGCCCTCTCGGTGTTACGGTGTCCATCATCGTCTGGCCAGACACTTTGTGATTTGATCACGGGGATGCCGGAACACGAAACGAGAAAAGAGAACAAAACCGGTAACGAGGTAACTAGCATAGTGGACAAGTTGTTGATCCACGGGAATGCCAACATGTCTCACCTCGGGTATTTGTAACATATCGCGAAGCAACAGGAATAGCACACGGCAACTGGAGGTTCACTCGAATATTCATTCGTGTGGGTATAGGGGTCAATATGGGTGTCCACGGCTCCGATGTTGATCATTGATCGGAAGGGGTTCCAGGTCATGTCTATACTTCACCGAACCTATAGGGTCACACGCTTAAGGGTCATCTATCTGCTGAATACTAGACAGGGAGTCTGAGAGAAAATCACCGAAAAAGTTTCGGACACCGAAATGTTTCGGACAGCGGAATCGTACCGCAGAGAGAGGTCACCGGATGAGTTTCGGTGAAACCGAAAAAGTTGTTTCGGGGTATGCCATTAAGTCAAAATGGTTTCGGCACATGCCTGATAATTCTTGGAGGGTGCCAGAATCATTCTGGAAACTTTTTGGAATTTTCAGAAATAAAAACCGAAAATGTTTCGGAGCTGCCGGTACAACTTTGGCTGTTTTTCGCAGATGAAATTCACTAATCTGAAATTGTTTCAGAACGAATCCAAAATCATTTTAGTGGGTACTGGAATTATTCTAAGACCCACAGAAATATTTTCGGATTTAGTGGACGCGAAAAATTGTCTTCATGAATAGTGAAAATGCATTCTTGTTTGCTTTTCGCAGATGAAAATCACTAAACCGAAATTGTTTCGGAACGCGTTGAAAATTATTTTAGTGGGTACTGGAAATGTTCTGAGCCCACATAAATATTTTCAGTTCGAACGGACGCTGAAAAATGTCGTCATGAATAGTGAAAGTGCTTTTTGCTTGGCTTCTTGGAGAAGCCACCTTGAGGGCCTTTTTGGTATTTCCCCCCTTGGCTTCTTGGAGAAGCCACCCTTGGGCTTGGCCTATATATAGGGGTGGAGGGGGCTGCCTAAAGGATCATCCCTTGCTCTCATACACATGCCATGCATTATCTGGCTTCTTCTCTCCCTCCCACGAAAAGAGTTTCGTAGAGCCGTAAGGCTGTCTGGGTTCCGGCAGGAACTAGTTCTGGACGGCGAAGCCCTGCCGGATAGATGACACCGTATGTGTGCAACTCTGTAGAGAGATCGTAGTTTCGGTCTTAGTTCGTGAGTGCCTCCCGAAGGGCTGTCCGTGTGACCGTCCGAGTTTCGAAGGTCCTCCCGAAGGGCTGTCCGTGTGACCGTCCGAGTTTCGAAGGTCCTCCCGAAGGGCTGTCCGAGTGACCGTTCGAGTTTCGAAGGTCCTATCGAAGGGCTGTCCGCGACACTGTCCGGGGGGCTGTTCGACCGCCTCCTGGAGGGCTGTCTGAGGAGCAGATGAGGGTATACATCCTCACGGTTGGGAGGTTGTAAATCCTAGCTGCGGGGATCTGCACCGCCGATCGTCATCGACTCTACTTCCCGCTGCGCTACGAGTCGGTAACGAAAAAGATCAAACCATGTATGCAGTCTCCATAGTGGTCCTGGGCTGGTGCGTAGGTCGGAAATTTTTTGTTTTCTGTCGCGTTACCCTACATCCCTTTGCAGTAGAAGCACTCAGTTTCAGGCTTAGGTCCAGACTTGGGCTTTTTCACTTGAGCTGCAACTTGCTTGCCGTTCTTCTTGAAGTTCCCCTTCTTCCCTTTGACCCTTTACTTGAAACTAGTGGTCTTGTTAACCATCAACACTTGATGCTCTTTCTTGATTTCTTGACTGCCCGTGGGGCCTCCTGACTTGTTCTCGAGGCCAACCTCTCCTATAAATACAGAAACCTCCGGAAATTAACATAGATCAGAAGTTCCGCCGCCGCAAGCCTCTGTAGCCACGAGAAATCAATCTAGGCCCTCTCTGGCACCCTGCCGGAGGGGGCCATCAGCACCGGAGGCCATGGAGGAGGATCCCGGAGGGGCCATCATCGCCATGAAGGCCAAGGACCAGAGGGAGAACCTCTCCCCATCCAGGGGAGGCCATGGAGGAGAAAGCACAAGGGGGAGAACCTCTCCTCCTCTCTCTCGGTGGCGCCGGATTGCCATCGGGAGGGGAATCATCGCCGCGGTGATCGTCTTCATCAACATCACCATCATCATCACCATCCTCATCTCTTTTACGCGGTTCACTCTCCCGCACCCCGCTGTAATCCCTACTTGAACATGGTGCTTTATGCCACATATTATGATCCAATGATGTGTTGCCATCCTATGATGTTTTGAGTAGAAATCCTTTGTCTTTGGGTTGATTGATGATCTAGATTGGTATGAGTTGTATGTTTTATTTTGGTGCTGTCCTATTGTGCCCACCGCATCACACAAGCGTGAGGGATTCCCGCTGTAGGGTGTTGCAATATGTTCATAGTTTTCTTATTGTCTATGTTGCGTGAGTGACTGAAACACAAACACGGATAAGTGGGTCATGGCGTATGGGAATAAAGAGGACTTGATGCTTTAATGCGATGGTTGGGTTTTACCTTAATGATCTTTAGTAGTTGCGGATGCTTGCTAGAGTTCCAATCATAAGTGCATATGATCCAAGAAGAGAAAGTATGTTAGCTTATGCCTCTCCCTCATATGAAATTGCAATAGTGATTACTGGTCTTGTTAACAATTGCCTAGGACAATTCCGCACACCGATCCATCATTATTCCACACTCGCTATTTATTATATTTAGTAATATATTCTAACTTTATGATAACAACACCTACTTTTATGTTTTAGCCCTCCGATATCATGCAAAGCTATCCTCTTCATACCCACAACGTAGTTTTATTTCTTATTTCTAGTTGGAAGCAAAAGTTCGGTGTACGTAGAGTCGTACCAGTGGCAGATAGGACTTGAGAGAATACTGATCTTACCTTTAGCTCCTTGTGGGTTCGACACTCCATACTTATCACTTCCACCATTGGGAATTTCTATGATGATTCCCTGCACTTGGGGATTATCAAGCTCTTTTCTGGCGCCGTTGCCGGGGAGCAATAGCATGGGGTTGATATTCTCATGTGTGCTTGTTTGCTTTCTTCACTAAGTAGATTTTGTTTTTACTTTTTGTTTCTGTTTAGTTGTCGGTGAAACATACAATTTTTTCTGAAAATACAAAAAAATTTACTTGCCTATCATGCCTAAAAAGTTTTTTAAAAAGAGAAGTGATTGGAAAGTTATGCATTGAAGAAGTGAGGGTCGACCTTGAGCACTTGTGTTCATGCTCACGGAAACAATGTAGAATTTTTCGTGGAAGTTTCTCTGTAAATAATTATCCCCTTGTGTATATCCATTTTATTATAAAAATAATGTGCCAAGCTTTGGTTTTAGGATGATTAGATTGCTTGTTTACTATGTGCATAACAAAAACAGAAACTTTGGCTGTAGCGCGTGATTTTAATTTTTTTACTAGAAGGTCAAATGGGTCTGAAACTTTTTGCAAATTACTTCTGTACAAAATTTTCAAATTGTCAAATTTATTTCATAATCTTTAGAGTTACAGAAGTTTACTAAACTTCCAGATTACTACAGACTGTCCTGTTTTTGACAGATTCTGTTTTTCTCGTGTTGTTTGCTTATTTTGATGAATCTATGGCTAGTATCGGGGGGTATGAACCATAGAGAAGTTGGAATACAGTAGGTTTAACACCAATATAAATAAAGAATGATTTCAGTACAGTACCTTAAAGTGGTAGTTTGCTTTATTACAATAACGGATCTCACAAAGTTTTTGTTAAAGTTTTGTGTGGATGAAGTGCTTGAAGATCAAGGAGCTATCAATATGATAAGAATAAAGAGAGGCAAGAGTCCAAGATTAGGGATTCCCAAGGCACCCCAAGTAAATATTTCAAAGGATACTCAAGCATCTAAGCTTGGGGATGCCCCGGTTGGCATCCCATCTTTCTTCTTCAACAAATATCGGTATACCTAGGTTTTTGTTTTGTTCACATGATTTGTGTCCTTTGTGTTTTTGTTTTTTCTTTAAGAACCATGGTAGCATGAGATAGCCCTTCATTTATTTATAGAATACTTCATGTGCTTCACTTATATCTTTTAAGTATGATCCTATAGAATTGCTCTTTGTGCTTCACTTAAATCTTTTGAGTATGGTTTTATAGAATGCTTCGTGTGCTTCACTTATATATTTTGAGCTTGCATATTGGTTAGTCTATATTAATCGTAGAATGCTCCATGAACTTCACTTATATCTCTTGGAGTATGAATAATACTATCATCTAAAGTGGGTTTGGAAGAGTGTCAACTTTAGTAATTAGTGATCCCACTATTCCGAATGAGAAGAATTTTGCTTATGTGGAGTGCTTTATGTGATAGTTATATTGTTGAACTCATTCATGATGCTACTGAAAATTATTATGAGGGAGTAATACATGCTTGCAGGAGTTGCAATAATATCAAGTTTCCTCTTTATTTGCTTGAAGTTTTGAAGTTATACTTATTTTACCTTCCTATGCTAGTTGATTCTTGTTCCCATAAATTGTGTTCTCACAAAATCCCTAGGCATAGGAAGTGGGTTAGATTTAAATGTGCTAGTCATATTCTTTATGATGCTCTCTTTATGTTTCAATTCTTATCTTTTATGTGAGCATCATTGAAATCATCATGCCTAGCTAAAAGGCATTAAAGAACAGCGCTTGTTGGGAGACAACCCAATATTTACCCTTTCTCTTTAAGCTACTGTATTAATCATGTTTTATAGCTTTTGTTTCAATAAAGAGCCAAGTAAGACCTTTGGGAAGACTTGGGTGAAAGTTAATGTGATCTTGCTGTAAAAACAGAAACTTTGTGCTCACGAGATTAGCTGTCATTTTTTACAGAAGAGTGCTTTGGAGTTGATTCTTTTTGCAGAAGATTAATAGACAAATTCCTCACGTCCACCAATTTATTTCATAATTTTTGGAGTAGCAGAAGTATGATTGCTGTTCAGATCACTACAGACTGTTCTGTTTCTGACAGATTCTGTTTTCATTGCATAGTTTGCTTGTTTTCTAGTTTCTATGGCTTATATTTCTCAATATAAATTGTAGAAATTATATGGTACAGTAGGAATTGTGTGAGAACAATGATAAACCTTGTCTTTGACAGTACCAAAGTGAATGGTTTACTCTTTATCATACCAACCTATCTCACGAAGTTCCGTTAAGTTTTGTGTGAATGAAGTTTTCAAGCTTTGGGTGAGATATCGATATGAGGAGAATAAGGAGTGGAAAGATCCTAAGCTTGGGGATTCCCAAGGCACCCCAAGGTAATATTCAAGGAAGACTCAAGCGCCTAAGCTTGGTGATGCCCTGGAAGGCATCCCCTCTCTCGTCTTCAAAACTATCGGTATGCTTTACTCGGAGCTATATTTTTATTCGTCACATGATATGTGTTTTGCTTGGAGCATATTTTCAATTTTACATGCTGTTTGAATAAAATCATTGAATCTGAAATCTTGAATGAAAAAGAATCCTCCCATGGCTAGTTAATTATTTGACTACTCATTGTTCTTCACTTATATCTTTTTGGAGTAGGGTTGTCATTTACTCACGTGCTTCACGTATATCCTATGAGTAAATGGTTGAATGAATTGAATATCATAAATCTGAATTTATATACGTTTCATATGCTTATAACATGGGGAGTAATGACTTCACACATAATGAGTATAGGTAGTAAACTTATTCGAAGTTAGCAAACGCAAAATTGGTCACTTGAACAATTCATGAAAGAATATTGAAGGAAGAGAGATTTCACATATAAATATACTATCTTGGACATCTTTTGTAATTGTGACCACTCATTAAAATATGACATGCTAAAAAGTTGATGTTGGACTAGGAAGACAACTTAATGGGTTATGTTTTCCTATATCCGAAACATTATATTGTCTTGGATCATCCAACATGTTGAGCTTGCCTTTCCCTCTCATGCTAGACAAATACTTTGCACCAAGTAGAGATACTACTTGTGCTTCCAAATATCCCTTAAACTAGTTTTTCTATGAGAGTCCACCATACCTACCTATGGATTGAGTAAGATCCTTCAAGTAAGTTGTCATCGATGCATGCAATAAAAATTGCTCTCTAAATATGTATGATCTATTAGTGCGAAGAAAATAAGCTTTATACGAACTTGTGATAGGGAAGAAATAAAAGCGACGGACTGCATAATAAAAGTCTCTATCACAAGAGGCAATATAAAGTGGCGTTCTTTTGCGTTAAGATTTTGTGCATCCAACCCTAAAATCGCATGACAACCTCTGCTTCCCTCTGCGAAGGGCCTATCCTTTACTTTTATCTTCTACCCTTATACAAGAGTCGTGGTGATCATCACCTTTCCTTTTTACACTTTTTCCTTTGGCAAGCACTTTGTGTTGGAACGATCCGGATATATATATATATATATATATATATGTATATATATATATGTATATATATATATATATATGTATATATATATCACTTGTATGTAGGTTCTCATAAATTATTATTGTTGACATTACCCTTGAGGTAAAAGGTTGGGAGGCGAAACTATAAGCCCCTATCTTTCTCTGTGTCCGATTAAAACTTTGAACCCATAAATATCACAGGAGTGTTAGAAATTGTGAAAGATTAAATGATAGTTGAATATGTGGAGTTTGCTGAATCAAAAGCTCTTACATAGAACCTTCCCGAAAATAAGATGAATTGCAATTGTTTGATGACTAAGGGCACGGTTTGTTAGTTTTCAAGAAAGTTCATGATCTATACTTTAACGTGTGAATGGCTTGTTACTTGATCATGAGAAGTTTTATGACTTGAGCTACTGTTATGATATATAATGATGCTAGAAAAAGTGATCGGAACCATCATTGATCACACTTATGCACTTGCTAGCATTCATACTTCATAAATTATTTCTTTTATCATTTACCTACTCGAGGACGAGCAGGAATTAAGCTTGGGGATGCTGATACGTCTCCAACGTATCTATAATTTATGAAGTATTCATGCCATGTTTACACTAGTTTTATATGATTTTGGTATGATTTGATTAGAACTAACCCGGACTGACGCTGTTTTTAGCAGAACTACCGTGGTGTTGTTTTTGGCAGAAATAAAAGTTCTCGGAATGCGCTGAAAATCAACGGAGAATTTTTCTGGAAAATATGAAAAATAATGGAACAAAAAATCTACTGGAAGGGAGTCCCGTGGGCCCCACGAGGGTGGGGGGCGCGCCCACCCCCCTGGGCGCGCCCCTGTGCCTCATGGACTGCCCGTGGGGCCCCCTGACTTGTTCTCGATGCCAACCTCTCCTATAAATACAGAAACCTCCGGAAATTAACCTAGATCGGAAGTTCCACCGCCACAAGCCTTTGTAGCCACGAGAAATCAATCTAGGCCCTCTCTGGCACCCTGCCGGAGGGGGCCATCATCACCGGAGGCCATGGAGGAGGATCCCGGAGGGGCCATCATCTCCATGAAGGCCAAGGACCAGAGGGGGAACCTCTCCCCATCCAGGGGGAGGCCATGGAGGAGGAAGCACAAGGGGGAGAACCTCTCCTCCTCTCTCTCGATGGCGCCGGATTGCCATCGCGAGGGGAATCATCGCCGCGGTTATCGTCTTCATCAACATCACCATCGTCATCACCATCCTCATCTCTTTTACGCGGTTCACTCTCCCGCACCCCGCTGTAATGCCTACTTGAACATGGTGCTTTATGCCACATATTATGATCCAATGATGTGTTGCCATCCTATGATGTTTTGATTGATATCCTTTGTCTTTGGGTTGATTGATGATCTAGATTGGTATGAGTTGTATGTTTTATTTTGGTGGTGTCCTATTGTGCCCTCCATGTCGCGCAAGCGTGAGGGATTCCCGCTGTAGGGTGTTGCAATATGTTCATGGTTTGCTTATTGTCTGTGTTGCGTGAGTGACTGAAACACAAACACGGATAAGTGGGTCATGGCGTATGAGAATAAAGAGGACTTGATGCTTTAATGCTATGGTTGGGTTTTACCTTAATGATCTTTAATAGTTGCGGATGCTTGCTAGAGTTCCAATCATAAGTGCATATGATCCAAGAAGAGAAAGTATGTTAGCTTATGCCTCTCCCTCATATGAAATTGCAATAGTGATTACCGGTCTTGTTAACAATTGCCTAGGACAATTCCGCACATCGATCCATCATTATTCCACACTCACTATTTATAATATTTAGTAATATTTCTAAATTTATGATAACAACACCTAATTTTATGTTTTAGCCGTCCGATATCATGCAAAGTTATCCTCTTCATACCCACAACCTAGTTTTATTTCTTGTTTCTAGTTGGAAGCAAACGTTCGGTGTACATAGAGTCGTATCAGTGGCAGATAGGACTTGAGGGAATATTGATCTTACCTTTAGCTCCTTGTGGGTTCGACACTCCATACTTATCACTTCCACCATTGGGAATTGCTACGATGATTCCCTGCACTTCGGGATTATCACATAATCTCGTAGTCATAGGAACATGTATAAGTTATGAAGAAAGCAATAGCAACAAACTAAACGATCATAGTGCTAAGCTAACGGATGGGTCATGTCAATCACATCATTCTCTAATGATCTGATCCCGTTCAACAAATGACAACTCATGTCAATGGCTAGGAAACTTAACCATCTTTGATCAACGAGCTAGTCAAGTAGAGGCATACTAGTGACACTCTGTTTGTCTATGTATTCACACATGTACTAAGTTTCCGGTTAATACAATTCTAGAATGAATAATAAAGATTTATCATGAAATAAGGAACTAAATAATAACTTTATTATTGCCTCTAGGGCATATTTCCTTCAAGAAGCCCGTAGCAGCCACGTAAAACTTGCAACAACAAAGTAGAGGACGTCTAACTTGTTTTTGCAGGGCATGTTGTGATGTGATATGGTCAAGACATGATGTGATATATGTTATTGTATGAGATGATCATGTTTTGTAAAAGTTACCGGCAACTGGCAGGAGCCTTATGGTTGTCGCTTTATTGTATGAAATGCAATCGCCATGTAATTGCTTTACTTTATCACTATGCGTTAGCGATAGTTGTGGAAGCAATAGTTGGCGAGACGACAACAATGCTACGATGGAGATCAAGGTGTCAAGCCGGCGACGATGGAGATCATGACGGTGCTTTCGAGATGGAGATCAAAGGCACAAGATGATGATGGCCATATGATGTCACATATTTTGATTGCATGTGTTGTTTATCTTTTATGCATCTTATTTTGCTTAGTTTTGCGGAAGCATTATAAGATGACCCCTCACTAAAATTTCAAGGTATAAGTGTCACGACAAAAAAAAGACACATCCGTGACATTTTGGGCCGAACGATTTTTTTTCTGTCATCCTTATGACACTTCTATGATGATAATTGTGACAAAACCCAGTATCATCATAGATGTGGTGGGCTCCTACTTCTATGATAAAAAATCATGACAGAAAATGGGCTTTTCATCCTGGGCGGGCCGGAGACGCAGCTGCATGACATTCTTTGGGCCGTCCATGATGGAAAAAACCGCGGTAGAAGCGAGGGCGCGGAAAATATCGGGGAGTTCCCGGTACGGTGGTTGGTCGGGGGCCGAGCGATGCACGTTTCTCTCATACACGTACGCGCGTGGGTGCGAGGCGTTAGGCTCTAAGTGAACCCGAGCGAGGCGTTCGCCTACTGAACCGGAGCGATTGCATTGCAGGCTACGCGTTACTGAACCCGAGCGATCGATCGATCCCTTGTTGTTAACTGAACCCGAGTGATTCCTTCACTACTGCTGCTTACTGAAGCCGATCGATGCTGCCTCTGGATGAACAGTGAGCGTTGTTGGGGGGTTTGGATGAACAGTTCCCAGTGGGGGTTGGATGAACAGGACCCCGTGGTAGTAGAGGCCGTTGCCGCTGGGTGAACAGTACCCCGATCGATCGAGCCGGTGGAGGGGTGGATGAATAGGACCCAGTGGAGGGCTGGATGAACAGGACGACCCCGTGGAGGGCTGGTTGAACAGTAGCCGGTGGAGGGCTGGATGAACAGTAGCCCGTGGAGGGGTGGTTGAACAGGACCCCGTGGAGAGGGCTGGTTAAACAGTTGCCGGTGGAGGAGCGGTGGAGGCTGGATGAACAGGAGCCCGTGGATGAACAGTCGCAGGTGGAGGCTGGAGGAGGTCGACGGTGGATGAACAGTAGCCCGTGGAGGCTGGAGGAGGTCGACGGTGGAGATGAACAGTATCCCATGGAGTCCCGTTTTGCGGTACGCCACACCCCTCCCGAGGAACAGGACCCCCGTTTCGACCGTAGCGCTCCAACACAAGTCCGTTTACTCTGTTTTGCGGTACGCCACACCCCTCCCGGTCAACAGGACCCCGTTTCGACCGTAGGAGGTCCAACAGAAGTTCGTTCCCTCCGTTTTGCGGTACGCCAGACCCCTCCCGATGAACAGGAACCCGTTTCGACCGTGGCCGGTCGAACACAAGGCTGTTTCCTCCATTCTGCGGTACGCCAGGCCTCGTTTCCATCGGCTGTTCCGTCCAAGCCGGTTGGCTCCCGATGAACAGCACGCGTTCCGTTGCCTCCCGATGAACACGACGCATTCCGTTGCCTCCCCATGAACACGACAACGACACAGTTTCCCCATTCTGACCCAACCATGTACACGAGCCCTGGCCGTACGTATGCGCGAGTAGGCGTTCGAGACCCCGCCCGTATGTACGTACGTGGCCTTATTTACTTTCTTGCACCCTGTCCGCTGTACGTATGTGTACATGCTACGTGCGCGCCTCTACTACGACACGTGCGCGCCTCTACTACGACACGTGCCCTTCCTTGCACAGCCACGGTTCATCGCTGCAGCCTGCATACAAACCGATCGACCAGTATGTACATACACGCTCGCGACCAGAATGACAACGCTACGTACGCTTCGACCAGGTGGGTCCCGACTGTCAGGCACTTCCTTGTGTGCGAAGATGTAGCTGGTGGGTCCCAGCAGTCAGGTGGTGAATCATTTTTTTGCCCGTAATATGGACGCACTTCCTTGCGTTCGAAGATGTAGCTAGTGGGTCCCAACAGTCAGGGGGGAAACGTTTTTTTCGCGAAATACGGTGGCCCGTCCGGTGGGTCCCCGATGTTAGGCGGAGGAATCATTATTTTCCGTGTAATAAGGAGACACTTCCTTACTGCGGCCGTGGACCCAGCTGTCAGCCTCTCCACGTACAGTACTCTTCCGATGGAAGTCGTTCCTTGACCACGTTGACCACGCCGCGCCGAGAGCACCACGGCGGTGGACGACGGCGACGCCTAGGAAGGGGACGAAGCGGAGCCGGGGAAGATGCGCAGTGGATGCCCACGCGGAGAGGAGTATGGGGGTTCACTGGTTCGGCTGCGGTGTGAGGCTGCCGTCGCCAGAGGGCCTGGCCAGCGGTGGGAGTAGTAGGGGGCGGTGAGGCTTCCGCGGCAGCACAACCGACCACGGGAGGCAGGAGCAGGCGGTCTCACCGGCACTGGATTGGGCGGCTGGGGCAAGAAGTGCAGCGATTGAAGAAGCAGCAGGACCGTTCGATTCGAATCCAACGGTCACTGCTGCTAGAATCGTTTGTTGACTAAGTTGACAAGCCTTGCGTACGCGTCAACTTAGTAGGCCCACAGGTCAGCCTCCGAAACGGTGCGCCCCAGATGTCAGGGGGAGGAATCGTTTTTGGGCGGGTGAAGCTAGAATATCCGAGATTGAAGAAGAAGCACGACATCTGTTGGATGGACATCCAACGGCCACTGTTGCTAGAACCGTGTGTTGACTATAAGTTGATAAAGCCTTGCATACGCGTCAACTTAATTTTTTTAGGGGACGCATCAACTTAGTAGGCCCACAAGTGTGTGGCAGAGAACTTATAGCCCATTTGAGATTTGTAAGAATGTATAGCCCATTTTTGAATTCTAATGGAATTTACTATAGCCCATTTACAGTTTGTTAAAAGTACAACCCATTTTCTAGTAGGACAACGATTAATAATTCCAACCAAACGTTCAAAACAAAATCAATAAAATTTCCCACATTTTGATGGGATCCGAAATATTTTTATCCCGAAATTTCTAGTCAGATTAAATACAATTTCAATATAAATTTGTCTTACGTAAAAATCAAACGAAACATTGCGCGCGCAACAATTAATGAAATTAAAATTTTCAAAATCCAAAAATAATATTTTATAAACTTATTACGTGTTTGGTGCATTTTTTATAGTTACAGCCTAGTTTTTATAATTACATCCCATTTATTATTTCTTAAAGCCCATTTTCTTGTTAAGCCTAATGCATCCCTCCTAGGAAAGATTTGCAGCCCAGCGGGGCGGAGAATAACAAGTTGACCTTGCCTGGGTATTCCTCAAAAAAAGTATAGCTGGGCTAGCCATTTTCAGCTTGAAAAAATTAATATCTGGGCTGGATATCTGGCCTGGGCTAGACGGGCCACAGCCCGCCCAGTTAATACCCTGCTCTCCTCTGAACAACAACGAAAACATCGCTCTTGTCTAAAAAAACGAAAACATCGCTCAAGAAAAACTCTGCAGTGCTCACACCTCAAAAACACAAATACTGCTCGAGCTGCTTGGTCCCAGCTGTCGGCCGCTCCTTGCGCAATTCTCTCGTTTATTGACTACATAGGTTGACAATGGTGTGGGACCGTGATGTCAGGAAACCAGGAGGAAGCAAAAAAAATTACAGTTGTAGTATATAATAAGGAGGCACTTGCGTACGTGCGGCTATGGCCCTGGTGGGTCCCCACTGTCATCCTCTCCAAGTAAAGTCATCTCCTCATTCCTCATGTCTGTTGACCATGTTGACAACGCGAGACGGCGGCGCCACGGCGAGCGCAACAACTGGAAGGACGACGGAGAGGGCCTCGCGGGCCCTACGGATGGTCTGATACAGCGCCCGCTGCTCATTCGGGAAGCCAGGATCATAGGGCCACATGTCCGCGACGGCATTGTCATTCGCTTGTTCACCGGTGCTCGTTGACGAGACGGAGGTTGCAGCACAGGTCCTCCTGCGCTGGTAGCTCTTCCGCCATTAGGGCGTCGAAGTGCGGCCGCACCTGCTCTATGGTGAACACGGCATGAACCGGCTTGGACAGTGGCGCCGGCTCCTGGTCGGAAGCTACGTCCATCGTCTGATTGTCGTCGCTCAGCTCGGCGAGCTCGCTGGCGAGCCAGCATGTCCGGCTGCTGGACCGACCCGCTGCCAAGCACGAGCCTGACTGCCCTGGCCCACCCAGACCGCCTCGCTCGCCCGCGCGCGCTTTCCGCCCGAAACGGTCAGCGCCGCCCGCCCCGCTTCCCGGTGCAGGCGATTGCTCCGCCTTCAAATGACGCAAGTGCCGTCCCTCCGTCCGTTTGCTGCCCACATTAATTATACGCGGTTGCCGAGGCGGCTACTCCGGCGCCACACGTCCGTCCCTCCGCCGCCCACCATTGCTATATAAACTGCTCCGCCGGCCATAGCCGCAGTCATCCGCCTCCGTTCCCTTTCTCCTGTCGACACCACTACTGCCCACCATGGCTTCCTCGCGCTCCAGCGCTCTTCGAGACGGGCGGACGACGGACCACAAGGAGATGGCAGCCGTTACTGCCGACTGCCGACTGCCTGGGCGGCAGGCATCCGGAGGACGATGACGTCCCAATGGAGAACATGGTAGTCGACGATCCGGTGCCAACCCCCTCCACCGCGCCATCCTCGCCGGTGCATTGCACCATGACCATCCGCGAGGCCCGTGCCTAATACATGGACACAGTGAGGCAGAAGCGTGAGGAGCAGTTCTGGGAGGCGCAGGCCGATGCCGCCTACAACCACTATCTCCTCCAGGAGTACCTGCAGGCGGAGGAGCAGATCGCCGTGGAGCGGGCGGAGCAGGAGGCGCTGCTCGACTTGTACCGCTCCGCCCGTGAGGGCCGCCTCGAGCGCTGGCGGTACCGCATGCGGGTGGCGGAGGCTGCGGCCGCCTACAAAGAGGGCGATGAAGCGGGCGAGGAACTGTTTGGCGAGACCGAGGACGAGGCAGAGGACAATGCCTGCTCCGACGAGTCCCCACTCCGCTGGCGTCGACGAGGCCCTGCTCCGCCGAGGCCCTGCAGCGCCAACAACGAGGCAGAGGACACCGCCAGCTCCGCTGAGGCCCCGCCCCGCCGGCACCGAGGCGGAGGCCCTACTTCGCCGAGGCCCCGTGGTGCCAACAACGAGACAGAGGACACCGCCGGCTCCGCCGAGGCCCCGCTCCGCCGGCACCGAGGCGGATGCCCTACTCCGCTGAGGCCCCGCCCCGCCAACAATGAGGCAGAGGACATCGCCAGCTCAGCTGAGGCCCCACCCTGCCGGCAACGAGGGGGAGGATTTCCCCCGCTCCGCTGAGGTGCCGTCCCGCCGACAATGAGACCGAGGACATCGCCGGCTCCGTCGAGGCTCCGCCCCGCTGCCAACGAGGCCGCGCCACACAGAAAACGAGGAAGACTAGAACACGGTAGGTCGGCGCCGCTCGGGTCCAAGTAAGGCCCCCGCTGCTACGCTCCGGTTGAAGCCAAGCTTGGCGGGTTGACCATTGACGGCCGATTAGCTTCTTGGCGGCGACGTGGAGTCGGAGAGCTATGTTGGAGAAGGACGCTGCTTCTACTTAACTGCCGGTACAGTTGGCTCACTGACACGTGGGCCCAACAAGCATCTGGGCCACATGTCAGTTATGCAACTGGACCTGCAGTTAAGTCACTGAAGCTCAGTCCGCTGGAGAAGAAGCTTTTGTTCGGCTCAGCCGGACACAGGTGGGTAGCTTCGGTTAATTAATTATACCTCCAGCGCACCCCTTTTTAGTTGAAGAATGTATGAAATGTAATGAAATCCGACATGTTTATATGAAATCCGACCGTGCATGAATGAATTTAGTTCGATTAGTTCGAATTCTTGTATCACTGGCATTGGATGAACATGCAAAACAAAATGTACTAGCATTATTCCCAGGGTTATCACCTCGTTTGCAGCAGTTTCACATGCACTCCCTCCGGTCCTTTTTAGTCTGCATACAAGTTTTGTCTGCAGTCAAAGTATCTCTACTTTGACCAGAGTACAAAGAGTTTGAGCAGCTTTTTAGCATTCCTGTACATTGCAATCAAACACACAGGCCTGGCAATTCATAGAGAACATTCAAAACAATCGATGATTATGCATCTGAGCGATTCACATGTTAGAGCCAATATTTACATCACAACTAAAGAATAAAGAAAAATAGATCGATGCTGCTGACAGCAAGGGCGTCCCATTCGAAAATATCAAACGCATGTCTTCTTGCTAACATCAATGAGCAAAATTTGACAAGGTTGTCCCATTCCAAAATGTCAAATGTGTGTTGTTTTGCGTACATCAATGAGCAAACTTTGACAAGGTTTTCCCATTCCAAAATAGCAAATGCCTACGATTGTGGAATGGGCAGGGTTTTCCATCAGTTCGGACATTGACATGGCACCTCGTGCTAAATAAACCAGCTGTTCTTTTTGTGCAGTTCCACCAAAATCAACCAAATTCGTGTGTAGCTTCTATGATTTAACCTTTATATGTTGCAACGCATTAAACATATCGGCACCTCCTTTCTTGTGGTGGAAATGAATGATTCGAGAATATTCGATGTATTCGTGAACATTTTGTGCAATTCCCATTGAAATCAAGCTGAGCACCCCTGTTTGCATAAATACAAAAAAGTGATTAGTATAAAGCAAACTGTACTATGAATTGACAGTTCAAACAATCAACCTAAATGATCCATGCAGAGCACACATTTAAAAAATGGAACTCACCGAAGGAATCGTAAAACAACATTGTACCGGCCATCACAACAACAAAGATGGAGATCTGTGAGTCCTTCTGAGCTGAAGTTAGTTTGTTCTTGTGGGCAATAATGTAACCATCCTTCAACTGCTCCCTTCTTAAGAAGAGAGGCTTGGCTTCTTTATCCTGGCATAATCGGAACTAGGCACTTCACGTACTCCATATTCTTCTTCAAAGGAGGATGATCCTGTTGTGCAAAGACAAGAGGACAACTAAATGCTAGCATCCCTGTTTGCTCTTAAAAAAAGGAAAGGAAATATTTAAAACAACACAGATGAAGCACTTCTCAAGGACAATACCACTTTCTCATGACAGTATCTAAACAGTAGCACAACACCAATAGAGATGACAAAGCTCAATCATATGGATGAAATCCGTGGGCGAGTACCAACCTTTGTCAGGAGGCTTATTGTGTAGAGCATACAGATCAAGCACTTCTCTGGAACCATCTGTTGTTATCTACTGTGGTTGCCATGCTTACTATATACTCCTCGATTAGTTTAATGTTTCCAACATCTTCTTGTGCAGTTCCACTAAAATATATGGTATCTTCAAAGAAGATCCCTGTTTGCACAAGTAGAGATAATTACATATTACATTAAGAGTGGCATCAAATCAGTGGCAAAACAATTGCTCGTTCCAGCCATAGCAATAAATTAAGATGCAAAACTATATCATTACTTGTGTCATCACAATTCCAGTGCTTCATTACAGCACCGGGAGTTGATTTTTGTTTTTCTTCCGCTTGTTCTTCCCCTTCATCACTTGGTTCAATAACAGACAAGCTTCGCCTTCAATGTAAGATTTGGCATGTCAATTAGGGAGCACAAGTATAGCACTAAACAACGACATTAATTTTTAGATGAAAGTGGCAAAATACAGGCCAACAGTTGTGAAATATCCTTATCTTACCTCAATGGGATATTACGGTGCACATACAGATTGGAAGTCTTGTCTCCATTTGTGCAGTCCCCTAAAATCAAGCAACATTAGCGTACAAGTAGCACAACATATGAAAGCACACTTCACAATCATGTGAAAGAAGGCTAGTACTGACCTCTCATGACGCGGAATTCAAACAACTCACAAGAAGAAGATCTGAACCAAATTTGCCAACACGGATAGGAAGTAAGATCTCCTCTTGTGCAGTTCCACTAAGATCAAGCAATCAAGCAACGTTGTCGGTGTGACATTTTGGTTGAACTGCACAAAACACTCTTAAAACAAAAGTGTTTTGTGCAGTGCAACAAAAGGTCACAATAGCAACGAGGTGAAGTAGATAACCCTGTTTACACAGAGGTGCAAAGGAAACAACTAGTGGTCAATAACGGTGGATGACACAGAAGCCAACAAAAAGAAGCATCTAACTTATCTAAATGGGAAAGAAAGCAAGACATTAGCATTTCTCAAACGGTGGCATTGATTAATATTAACAGAGAGAATATATTAACAATAAAATTCATTAAACATGTAATTTGCTTTTAACTGTGGCATTGCATCAGTTTTCCAGCGGCATTATTAGAGGGTGTTTGTTTACAGGGACATTTTGGTGTAGGGACTAAAAAAAGTCCGTGTCAGTCCCATCTAAACCAAACAGGAGGGACTTTTAGGGACTAAAGAAAGAAGACCCCGAGGGAGAGTCTTTTTGGGACTTTTTCCAACAGTTGCCCCTGCCCCGCATCGCAGCTTGTCTCTATTAGTTCATTACTAGGGGTAACATGGTCTTTTAGCATGTCATTTAATAACCTCTAGTCCATGTTTAGTCCTTGGAACCAAGCAGGTAGGGACTAAGGAGTTTTTAACCAAACAGGGCCTTAGATTAACAACAGCTAAAGAGTTGCACGGGACAGTGGACGCACCAGCACTAGGTGCATCTATCGATGTATGAAGGGGTGATACACAGTCTGTTGCAACAAAGAACAAAAACAACCAAGGAGCATATTTGTGGTGGTCCCAGTTTTGTTATATTTAGACACCTTTCCCTATGTGAGCACAGCAAATCTAGTCCCGCTCAAACTCTACAGCCTTGTCCCCCAAAACAAAAGATCAGTTCGTTACTGATGTGCGTACTGCGTTTGTCATTGTTTCCCCTTTTCGACCAACGTAGGTACTGGATAGCCAGTCTATACTAGTACTTTCCCGCCTTCCTTTCCTCTTTGAACCACATCCTAGATTCATGCTATACAACTTTCCCCACTACTTTCCTGTTTGATCCAACACCTAGATTCGAGTGCAGAAGCGGAAAAATCCCACATGCAGCTAGAGCAATGCATGTGGAATAAGTAAATTATACCTTAAGGTTCTTGGGGTGTGGTTCGGTGGGCGACCGGAGGCCGTTCGGCCCACACTATGTACGGCCGCGAGGAAGAAGGGGTCGGAGGCCCTCCCGCGCCGCCGCTGGGTGAAAGAGAACAGTTGCGCCGGTAGTGGATTCCCTCCCTCGCCGACGGCGAGAACGTTAAGCCTCCTTCCTTCCCTTCCCGGCGGACGGATCCTGCCGGCTCTTTGACCAGCAGTGAGGGGAGAGAGAGAGGCCAACGAAGTCTTGTTTAGATCTGGAGAGGGTGAGAGAGTGTGAAGAGAGCAACTACAAGCGCTGAGGCTCCAGCGTGTATATATATACTGGAGAGAGAGTGTGAAGAGTGCAAACCCTAGAAAACAAGCGCCGAGGCTGCAGCGTATACGTGATGAGGTGATTATATGGTCACTACGAGATCGTATAGCTCCATATCCATCCATTTTGACCAGTCAAAGAATCCTCCTGGCACCGCCCCGGATCACTTTCTCTCTCTGTCATGCGGGGCCTACCTATCATTGGGTCGAAGAAAGAAGTCGAACAAAAACAAAATTATGCTCAAGTTTCGTTATCGAACCCGAGACCTCAAGTTTGATGAGCGAACAGGCTAACCAGCTACACCACCCCCACGTTATGTTTAACGAGAGGAAAATAACCTTTAATACATTCCTGCATTCATGTGACAAGCATGCCGTGTTTTTTTTTGCGTGGGAGTCATTGGGATTTAAATCATAATCATGTCATGTGGCTTTGGTGGTAAGGTCTTTTGGGATTTAAAGCAGTGTTGGTAGTACAGAAACAATGCAGCCTTAGTCACCTTACTTTTCTCCACGTAGTATGTTGGGTCCCACCAGTCAGAGGGTGAAACAAACAAATTAATAAGAAATATTAAAAGCGCCAGCGTTGTATCTTCCCTCACACATCTTGCTACTGCTCGTGAACATTGTCCAATTGATCCCTCTGTTCGCTCACGTACTATTTTAAGTGAATCCTTATTATAACATGCACACAATTTTGGGCACTTGTATTCGACCTAAGCCAGTGTGCCACCGTATCTCGTACTACTCCCTCCGTCTAGGTGTAATAAGTCACGTTAGAAGGTGCAGCGGGACCAAGGTGCAAGCTGATTTTTTTTCGAAACGAGGTGCAAGAAGATTGGAGGAGAAGGAGAAACTTGACCGGTCCTTCCTCCAATCAAAGCCCTGATTTCTGTCAACGCAACAATTAGTCACAACAACTATGAGATGCTGTTTTAGCTACCATGCAGGGCCACGTATTAACTCGCATGCATCAACGCGTAGTTGCGCTCCATGCATTGGGTTTTCGGGGGAGATAACAAGGCAGAGTAAGGAGCGTTTGGTTACATTGCTAGGCTGGCATAGTGGTCAGTAACTTGGACTAGTAACATGCATATGTTACTAGTCTATGTTACTACTTTCATAGTAGGTAGTAACATATGATGGTAACATGCAAGTCTTCATTAATTGAGATATAGACTCATTTTACCTCGGCGTGTGTGTGTGTGCGTGTGTGTTTAACAGCATGTGTGTGTTAGAGAGAGCAACACATCGACCTACTCCTATAGAGAGATGGTGTGTAGTGTACGATTTAGCCGCGAGAGTCGGTGCATCCTCTTTCGGGCGTCCAATCGGGACAGGCGGACCGCTGCCACACTCGCTCCAGTCCAGCCTGGCCCACCCAAAGCCCCTCCATCGCCCGCGCGCGCTTCCTGCCCGAAACGGTCAGCGCTGCTCCAAAGAATCGACGCCGCATTCATGCCCGGGCAGAGCGGACGCGACCTCTCACTGGCGCCTGCGTTGAAGAGAGAAGCGGATTCAAGAGTGATGGTTTCTTCGTCCATCCAACCTACTGCTGGGTCTATGTGATTTGACGGCTCATTGGTCATTATTACTGAGGTGGTAGGACTGCTAGATGTCCCACGCTTTCGGCGACAGGAGGCACTACTAGATTACAATTTTCTCCATTCTTACAGCGGAGGAGTGCGAGAGCAGTGAAAACACACAGGCTCAGTGATTACATGGACCACCTCACATTATCACCATATTCTCTGGACACCGTGCGACACCTAACTCTTTACATAGTACTACTAGTATAATAGGTACTGTAATTTATCAGCGAGATAAATTTGTACAATGCCATGAAGTTTCCAGCTTCTGTTTCATGTATCTTGCGTCCAACGTTGCCCGTTGCAACATTTCATGAAATACAAAGGAGACTAACATGCATGCTATTGCATCTCAATGATTGACAGATCATAGCCAATATGTACTCCCTCCGTTCCAAAATAAGTGTCTCAACTTTATGCAAACTTTAGTACAAAGTTGTACTACTACTAAAATTGACACTTATTTTGGAACAGAGACAGCTAAAGAAAAAATGATCCATGCAGTCCCTAGCCCTTGAACCGTAAACCCTAACCAGGCTTTAATTTGCTGGCAACATTGGAGCTTCCGAAGAAATGAAGTTTGCAAACCTTTGACCATCGGATCATTTTGTGCAGTTTCACCAAAATCGAGATGAGCATCCCTGTGGCAAAGAAAATTGAAGAAGCGTGATTAGAATAAGATTACTGGGACTAGTTGATGAGACATAAACTCATCACAAATACAGTACGTAGAAGCCAGTAGAGGTATGTGCGGGGCAAAGAAGTAGAGAAATATCCACATGGAGTGATGTGGGCAGCTGGAGCAGTGGTGCAAGCCGGCTGTAAAGGGAGTTGTACCTGAGGGATGTCGGGACGTAGCTCAACCTAGACGAGGGCGGCGGGAGGCGGCAACTGCCCACGTCGCGGCAGTGAGCAAGGGACGAAGGCAACCTCACCGGCTTTGTGAGAGAGAATGGCGGGGACCCCTGATCGGGACGTGCCGACAGTGGGTTTTCGCCGTCGGCGACGGCGACCGCATCTACACTAAGCATCCACCCCTTCCCCCGGCGGACGTGATCCGCCGGGATGTTAGAGATGTGGCCACAGTCGTTTTGTGCGAAATAGTGTGAAGAGAGCAACCCCAGCAAGCAACCGTGTAGGCTCGTCCTGCCTATGTATATAGTGGAGCGGTTTCCTTTTCTCTCCATATGAACCTATTTATATTGCGTACGTGCCACTGAAGAAAAAAAACTTTATTTATAAATGACGCGGCACCTACTACTCGTTCTCCTATAAACCTTGCGCTTGGCATCTCCAAAATATTAACCTTGCGATTGGCTCTTCGCCTCTTCGGGAAGTCGAGCAATAATGGTACTGCAGTATATATCGTTCTGGCTATATGAGACCGAATGAATTGCTGCACGTCCACCACATGGGCGAGGGTCGAGGGGCGAGGGAGAGTGCGTACTATTATGTCCGTTTCAATATGGACTACATACGGAGCAAAATGAGTGAATCTACACTCTAAAATACGTCTATATACATCAGTGTTTGGAGTATGTACTAGTAGTTCATATTGAAATCTACTAAAGGACATATATTCCAAACAATATGATAATCTCTCTAACCAAGGTAGGGACGAGGAGTAAACGGAGGGAGTAGTAAAATTTTCTCCTCGTCCTGCGAGCCACCGCGCGCGTGGGCGAGGGAGCGGGCGTAAGGCGTAGTACTACTACCTCCGTCCTGGTTTATAGGTCACCTTTGTAGTTCGTGCCAATTTTTACCAAATATTTAGCTAACAAAATGTTAATGCATGTCAACAAAAATTATATCGTTGGATTCGTATTTCAACATAGTTTTCAATGATATAATTTTTGGTAACATGCACGAACGTTTTGTTAGTTCAATCTATAATCAAAATTTGACACAATATACAATGGGGACCAATAAACCAATATACAATGAGTAGTAGTAAGCAAGCTTCACCTCGTCCTGCGAGCCACCGCGCCCGTGGGCGGGGGAGACGGCGTAGTAAGCAAGCTTCTCCTTGTTCTGCGAGTTGACGGGACACATCAAAAGTAATACGTACAGAGCATCTCGAGTGTATAGAACCTTGCCTCTAAGGTAGGCCCCACATGGTTTGCCTCTTTTTTAATATAACGCGTCAAGTCGCAATTTGTTTGTCCACCCGTGGTAGACGATCCTCCATCAAGTGGACAACCAGTACACGTGTCAAATTACCACGTGGGCTGCCTTTTCGTACAGAAATGAGCTCCACCGTGTACCCGCGCGGGTGTGGTTGGGAAAGAGACGGGAGTACGTGCGCCGTGCGTGCACCTCTTCTCTTCGTGCACGTCCCCCACCTACGTGGGTGTGAGAGAGAGATACAAACCTAGACAGATGGCGTGTGCGTTCGTGAGTCTTTTTTGTTTGGGGGGGTGATTTCATGAATGTATCTGTGGGAATATGTGTCGATGACATCTCAAACAAAATTTTGCATGCAATGTGTGTGAAATAGAGGCCTATCCATATCATATATAGAGGGGGTGATCCACGAGAAGAGAGGGAGGGGTCATAGATATCGATAGAGTCGAAGAGAGGATCAAGTGGGTGGGTGCGAGATCGATGAAGAGAGCCATCGAAATTGTGTGTGTGCAAGTCAGTGATATAGGGCGACTGACCTACCAGAACGTCAGAGGGAACATGGAAAGTTTGTGTGTGGCAGGGAGACATGACTAGAGCACACGATGTATCGGTGTGTGTGTGGGTGGGGGGAGGCAGAGGCCTAACTAGAGGTAGAACGACTCGTATACGTGTTGAGAAGGAGAGACCCAGCTATGTCTTGAGGGAGAGCGGTTAGAGAGAGAGAGAGACAGAGAGATAGAGAGAGGGAGAGGGGTAGAATGTTGGATGGGTGATGGAGTTGCTTCTTGAAGATCGTGGGAGAGGCCTACTAGACAAACTGAGGGTAGAACTGCAATATTATCAATGAGAGTGGCGATGTGTTTCTATGTGTGCCTGTGCGTGATAGATCTGTCGGGACGCATGCATGGATGAAGAAGGGGAACCATGTGTTTGGTAAGCAAACCTAACTAGATCAGTAGATCAATTGTTGTTTGTCGGAGGAAGGGAGAGACATAACTAATGAGGTAGACCGATCGACGCATGGGGAAAACGAGTTATAAGGACCTAGCTAGCTATATGTATAGCGGGAGATCGGTCGGTGTACATCCATTTGTTAGAGGCAAATAAGGCCCAGCGAGATGGATAGACAGAGAGAATGGAGCTAGGAGGTGGTGCGAGAGGCCGAGCTACTAGCTAGATAGGGGGAGGAGTGTGCGGTTGTGAGATCGATGAAAAGAGGGGCGAGAGTTTACACGTGTGTGGGACCGTATGAGAGACACGAGGCATGGACACAGAAAGGAGGAGATGGAAGGTGCGTGTGTATGTTGTAGGCAGACATCGCTGGAGATGTTTATCGATCCGTGTGTGTCGGAAAGGAGTTGTGGAGACTGTGGGAGAACGACCTAAAGAAAAAAATGAATGTGCGCGATGGATGGAATGCTGAGGGAGGGGAGGGCGAGGAGGGCGTGTGCGTGCACGAGAGAAAGTTAGTGCTAGCTACAAAGGTTAGAGGATTGTGTGGGTGTAAGAGACTAACAAAGATCATAATTTGATATGAAAGTGGATTCATATATTTGAATAGGAGATCATAGTGTTATAAACATATGCATGCATGAATATAGCGGTGATACGCGTGCTGTGGTTTTGCACATGTTATACCATAATGTGATAATGCATGGCGTTTGCAACTCACAGCTAAATGTCGAACAATCTAAACCATACTATACATCGAACAATCTCACATTTTATTTGAATTTGTGATAATGTGTGGCGTTTGCAGCTTACAACTAAATATCGAACAATCTAAACAATACTATATATCGAACAATCTCACATTTTATTTGAATTTGTGGTAATGTGTGGTGTTTGCAACTCACATCTAAATACTTGTAGGCGTAGGGGGCGGGGCACCATACATTATGTGATAAACACATTATACATATGAGACATGGTTTAGATTATGAAGATCTAGCTAGAGCTTGAAATGTACTGTGATTTGAAAACAACATAAAGTGGATTCAAAAAATCGAGTTCGAGTTCATATAGTACACATAGTTCATATCTAACTCGAGAGTAATCATGTGGTGTGCTGTGAAGATAATACACGAACGATGGTTTAACTTGACAATAATGATGATTGTAGATCTTATTAAAATAGAGAAACGAATTCAAATGGTTTGACTTCACAACAATCATTATTGTAGATCTTATTCAAATAGAGAAACGAATTCAAATTTAGTTCATATTGAAGCGGTAGTATATACGTTTGGAATGCACTAAAACATTCATTTGAGTAGCAGGTTGCATGCATTATACACGTAGCGAAATATTTTAATTGAACATAACATGAATTCAAAGTTTTGAATGACATTTGTAGTGCGAATTGATTTGGTACAGTACACGGGACTAGACTCTCTTGTGTGCTGCGAATTGATTTCTTTTTGTTTTTTCGTCGACGGAAGTGCGAATTGATTTGGTACAGTACACGTTAGGCTTGTCCGGAAATTTCAACCCGCGCCTTGTTACCCCGAAATATTTAAGATATATCTTTGTCTCGTTGTGCTCCGACAACTCCCTCCATCTCAACCCGCGCCTTGCTATTCCAAAATTACAACGCGCGCGAAAACTCCCACCTCCTGTGAAATCCCGACATGCGAAATGCCCGTGATACCCCTAAACCGAAAGAACCGCCTAGGTCAAATCGGTGGGGGTACTTTCGTAACTTACCCCACGTTTCAGACAAGCGCGTCCCTAAGCCATGGTTCCCAGCTCCCATCCCATCCGCCCACCCATTCGTATACCGAGGCCGCAAAAACCCGCGAAGCCCCACACCCTCCTCCACCCACCACCCAGCCGGAGCCTCTTCCCCGACGACGTCGTCCACAGCAACACCTCGACGTCCCTCATCCACCATACCGGATGAGGATCCGTCGTCGATCTCGTCGTTCCGCCGGTTCAGCCACCCCGTCCTCCACCTCCAAGGAGTTGCCCCGACGTTTCCCTCGTCTTTCGCACCACCTCCATTCCCACACCGCCGTCTTCACCTGCACCACCGGAAGAGCATCATCATCACCGTTTCCTCGGATGAAGCTGAGGCCTAATGGGCGCCACCACGGCGCCCATTAATCGCCGCATTTTCTTCTTGATTCGATCTCATGGTGCTGCCGGTGCTCGGTCCTGAGCCAACACGGCGCGGCTCCATCCACGGCGGCGTCGCCGCCACTTCCTCCACGGCGTCACTCCCTCGGCGGCGATGTCCACATCAGTAGGAGCTGCTGCTGCTTTAGCTCTCGCTCGCGCTGCTGCTCTGCTCTTGCTCTCGATCCCCTGCTTGGTCTGCTCTTGCTATTGCTCTTGCTCTTCCTTGCGCTGCTGCTCTTGCTCTTGCTCTTGCTTGCGATGCTGCTCCGATTTAGCTACACTTCAGTCGACTGAATCGACTTTTGGGTCAGTCAATTTTTAGGGGGTGGGGGGCTTGCCGGAGTTAAGGAAGAACCAGCCGCAGCGGGAAGGGGGGCTCGCCGGAGAGGTACCCCACTATCTATCTTAGGGTTCAGGGTGGTGGCGGTGGTCGCCGGCGGTGCCGTGGGGATCGCCGGAGAAAAAGCTCAGCACGGGGGGGGGGGGGGGGGCTAGAGGGATGGCCGGGGCGGCGGCGGACCAGCGGCGGGGAGTGGTTTCGGGGCGGACGGGGCGACGCATCGCCGGCCGCGGACGGCGGGGGGCGGCTGTTTGGCCGGTGGTGGCTGACGGCTCAGGGTAGCCTCACCTGATGCTGCTACACGACCAGCTGCCCCGGCTCTCGCACGCGCTGCTGCTGCTACTGCTTTTCTGCTACTAGTGCGTTCAGTTTCGACAGTACAATTCAGTTTCGACAGCAAAATTCAGTTTCGACAGTTAAATTCAGTTTCGACAGTTAAATTCAGTTTCGACAGTTAAGTTCAGAGATGAGCGGCTGATGTATTTTATATCTAGCACTTTGTGGTTATGTATTTTACGTCATCTATTGGAGATGCTATTAGAATTCCACTCAGGTTAACGTTGTCTCTCCTGTCCTGCTTCAGCCTCGGCGTCGTACAACTCACCGAAGCTGCTCCAACGACGAAACCCTCCATCACATCGGAGCAGTACCCTGGGCTCCATCTCAAGATGCCTAAGATCTGCTTCCCCTCCTCCGACAGCCAAGTCAGCTGGATCATCCTCACCGACCAACCCAATCACGCTGAGATCGACATGGCTTCGCCAAAGAGGTTGTACACTTGTTGCATCTCTTTTTTACTCTACATGTTATATAGATTGTCCACTGAGCACACGAAGTAACATGAAATACGATTAGTTTCTCCTACTATATGACAAGCAGTGAGGTACCAGGCAACTTAGCTATCCGTGATGGACTCTCTTGAATGCCATCATTATTTATCTCTGCGTGTTATAGCTGTGCATTTGTCGATGGGCCTGGGAGTTGAGCTAGTAAGGCAGTGGCCTGGGTCCAAAGTAGTAGAAGTAGCACAAAAACATTTTTTGAGTGTAGGCTTTTCCTTGCTCAAGCCTGCATGCTAGAATCGCCAGTGCTTGAAAGGAAAAGTGAAGGAAAAACATAGGAATTGGAAAGTTTCCTATGGTACTACTATTCATGCATTTGGTTCAAAGGAATGGAGCAAAGGAAACTGTAGGATTTGTTCCTTTAGTGTCTCCTTGAAAGAAAAACCGTAGGAATTTTAATATCCACTTGTCCTCCTTTTCAAATTCCTATTCATGTAGCACAAGACTAAGAGATAGTAGCATAATAGCATTATAACCGTACATCTTCTTGTGGTTTGACTTAATCTCACCCTGCTTCTTTGCATCCTGTGATCTTCCAATTCTTGTGAACCAAACACCCAGATTGGCAGAAATCCTGTGTTTTTAAATTCTCTGTTTTGCACGTGCATTCCTATCCTATTACTGTGTATTTCCTATCCATGCGTTGTTAGAATCCTCCAATTCAAACGATCCCTTACAGAATTACTTCTCTTACATATAGTTCTCAAAGAAAACCTTGTGTGGTTTGTCCTGCTCCTGCTGCGTCGTCGTCCACCCCAACTCAGCTGCTCCAACGATAGAAGGGTCCAGCACAGCAGGGATTCGGCCTCCAGACTGTCTTTCGCCGCCTCAGATCTTCTTCCCCGCCGCTGGCAGCCATGACAACTGCATTACCATCATCAACCGAGTAGATGACCTCGAGGACTACACGGGTCCGCAAGAGAGGTCGCACTCTTTCGTGTCTGCTTACGTTATGCATCGCTTAATATTACATGCTACTTTATCGTCCTGTTCACCGATTAGACTCTGAGTCAGCTCCAAACTAATGGTCAAACTTGAGTTTTTAAATGGTTGTGGGGTACATATCGGGGCCGCAATCAATAGTATCTATCTACTATCTGGTTAATCTCTGGTGTCTACTATGAGTTTCATGTTGGGTGGGAAACAAACAGTAAAGAAGCCATTATCTGTATTTTTTAATTGAAGCCATTATCTGCCTGCTATCATTGGTTTTGGGTCTATCCACAGGTTGCTACCATCACTCTGGATTTCTGGATGCACTCCTTACATAATCTCACTATGTTTTATTCCTATGCATGTCAGTTATTGTACACAATGGAACTGAACATGTAGAGCAAAAGAGACGAGCCTTGCGTGGCAATAAAGTTTCATGCAGACGTCGCTCCATGGTAGGCGCAAAGGCAGCCCCCCCTCCACCCATTTCGGATTGTAATCGAGAGGAAGATATCTGTTCTGAGGGGGATTCAGAAGGAGAAGACCACTCCTATTTACCCCATGAGGTCTTCGCTCTAACTTGGCATGCTGATGTTGGTTATATCATGCATATGGTGCCTTGCATTGCTTACTTTATACATCAAATATGTCATCTGCTTAGTTTAGACATGCTTTGTGTGAATGCCATCTGTTTAGTTTATTCATCGTATATGTGAATTATGCAACGCCATCTTGTTTATCCAGGCATCATATATGTGAATTTTGCAATGCCATCCTGCTTATCCAGTCATCTTATATGTGAATTATACCTGTCCATCCTTTTTTCCTTTACGTATTACATTTGTCAACAATGTTAGTACATTCAACTACTCTTCGTGTGCATCAGCCATTTGACACGGTGATGGAAAATTCTGGAGTGAAAACAAGGTCTTCAGAGCAGACTATGCTATCTGACGAAGCGCATATCTCGCTGGTTACGGATAGCTCCTCAGAGGATTCAGAGACAAATGACCAGTCCTATTCCCCCCCCCCAAGGTGTATGCTCTAACTTGGCAGGGTTATGTTGCTCATATCGTGTGTATGGTGTCTTGCATTGCTATGTCATTTGATTAGTTTAGACATGCTTTGTGTGAATGCCACCTGTTTAGTGTCTAATTACCATATATGTGAATTATGCATTGCCATCTTGTTGCAAGACATTATATATGTGAATTATGCAATGCTATCTTGTTGCAAAGGCATTATATATGTGAATTATCCAATGCCATGATGTTTAGCCAATCATCATGTATGTGAATTATATCATGCTATCAATTGTTTGTATTACATGTTCCATTTTTCAACAACATTTGTATATTCAACTACTCTTCCTGTGCATCACCCATTTGAAGCGGTGATGGAAGTATCTGGAGTGAAAACAAGGTATTCAGAGCAGACAATGCTACCTGCTGAAGCAGACATCTTGCTGGTTACAGAGAGCTCCTTAGAGGAGGATTCAGAGACTGATGATCAGTCCTATTTCCCCCCTGAGGTCTATGCTCAAACTTGGCAGGGTTATATTACCCATGTCATGCATGTTGTCTTGCATTGCTTAGTTTTTAAATCATATATGGATTGCCATCTGCTTACTTGCTTACTATATAAATCATATATTTGAATTATATCATGCCATCATGTTTACATACACAACATCTATCTGAATTATGGCATGGCAACCCATTTAATAGACATCATATAGTTATATCATCTCATCCTGTTTAGTGTTTACAGTCATCATATTTTGAATTATGTCATTCTATCTGTGAATTATATCATGCTATCATGTTTCCATAGGCGGCATGTATGTGAATTATGCCATGCCAACCTATTTAATAAAGACATTATATAGTTATATCATGCCATCCTGTTTACATAGTCATCATATTTTGAACTATGTCTTTCCATCTTTTTTAGTTAGCCATCATAATGTGAAATTGTGTCATGCTATCCTTTTAGTTAGCCATCATATATGTGAAATTGTGTCATGCTATCCTGTTTGGTTAGACAACATAAATGTGAATTATTTCATGCCCTCCTTTATTCCCCAATATCCATTGCACCTATCTTATCATACAAAGTCTGTACATTCAATTACTTTTCTTGTTTATCAGCCATTCGAATTGGAGAGGGTGATGGCAGTTTCTAAGGGAGTAACAACACAGTCTTCAGAAAAGATAGTGCTACCAGTTAATGCAGATAGAACCACGGTTGTACTTGCCCAAAAACCAGCCCCACCACACATAACCCAGACTCTCGCAGATTGTACCCCTACCCAGTTGGACAGAGAACCAGCTACACCCCTTCTAACCCCAACCCAAGCACATAGTAACCCAGTTCCAGTCGACACAGCACCGTCTCCACCACAGAGCACCCAAACACGAGCAGTTAGTAAGGGAACTGCAGTGCCCAAAGCACGAGGACCACCACTCCGAATCCCAACTCAACGCTTAAAGGAGAAGAAGAATTGTTCTCAGGTCAGGTTCTGTAGCTATGGTTCATACTCCTTTGCTCTTGCATCACTGTATTTACTCATACCAACTATTTTCAAATTTGAAGGATGGAATTGAAACTCCAATGGCACAACAGGTATGTTTTAAACCTGTTTCTTTAACTGGTTGGCTGTTGTAACTTGCTCTATGTTGATTTCAGTTTCAATTGAATAAACAGTTATCATGTCATGCACATTACAAGTGTTGTTATTGCTCTATAGTTTCCCACACTTATATTCTGTCTATTCTGCTTTGTCTTGAACAAATATTAATTGAACTGTGTCTCTATCTTGATGTGGCAACAAAAACTAGAATGATATAGACCATAAAGTGACCATGGTACATAGATATATGTTTGTGTCATGTTGTTATCCTGTCCACTTTACTACTGAACTGATTTACCAAAATGAGTTTCATATACAACATGGTAACCCTGTGATGTGTCTGCTTGTTTCTCTTTTAGAATGCGGACAAAATATTGGAGAACAGTACCCCGTTATGCAATGGTAAAGGAAGTAATGCAGATAAGGTTCAAGATAGTGAGACATCCCTGTTGGTCTCCAAGAGAGATGATAAAAACTATCTTGGCGATGGTGAGAGAACCCAAAAGTCATGTCTTGATGTAGTGTTCGAGTTACTGGCCACTACTGCTGGCACAAGCTCTTTGAACTCGCTGCCTGAATCAGTTCGTCTTCTTGAGTCTCAACTTCAAGTTGAAAGACATCGATCAGATGTTCTGCGACAGGAAGCTGAAGGACTGAGGAAGTCCCTGCAGAATTCAGATGCATACTTTCTGGTGCAACAGCAAGCACTGGAGGATTTAAGCGCCAAACAAGAGAAAGTTAATAAGCTTGCTAAGCATCTTGCTAGCATTATGGGTACCCAGGATATTGTTTCTTGAGATCTTCTGAAGTGGTATCAGTTCTGGACTTGTTTTGCTGCGGCATTTATATGCTGCTTTGTTCCCCATATTTGCACTGGTGGCGAACTTTGATGCCCAGTGGATGTAATATGTGTAATAGCCGTGATAGCCTAACGTAAGTTGCTTGCTTATTTATTTCCTTGTTGTCTTGTTTATTTGTTTGCTTGTAGTCAGTGCAGTTCTTTTTCCGCGGTTTGGCCGCAATAACCTATTTTTAAAAACTAGACCACAATAACCATGGGCTACATATTTACTCTAGTTACCATGGGCCTCCTACAGGCCGCAGAAACAATGGGCCTTGTAAGGGCCATAGAAACAATGGGCCTTCTACGGGTCGTAGAAACAATGGGCCTTGTAAGGGCCGTAGAAACAATGGGCCTTCTACGAGACGTAGCATCAATGGGCCTTCTATGGGTCGTATGATCGATCGACCAAACATGGGCCAATAACAGACCGCATTATGGGCCATAAACAGGCTAGATTTGGAATCATCCATTCATGGGCCGACAATAACTGGCAGTCGTTAATCGATCGTATTTGATGACGCTATGAAAACGGCCCAACGGATTAACGGGCCGATTGTAACCACGGGCTGAATTTGGCCCACAAGCAGAAAAGGCCAGTAACGGGCCATAAGTAATCGAATGCTGGAAATAAGCCCAAGAATAAATGGGCCCTCAGAAGGCCAAAAGATAACACGAGTTGGAAACGGCCCAATGGAATAATGGGCCGTTAGTGGGTATGAAGCGATACACTGTTCATTGCGAGCTAGATTTACTTGTTGGGGAACGTAGTAATTTCAAAAAATTTCCTACGCACACGCAAGATCATGGTGATGCATAGCAACGAGAGGGGAGAGTGTTGTCCACGTACCCTCGTAGACCGACAGCGGAAGCGTTATCACAACGCAGTTGATGTAGTCGTACGTCTTCACGATCCGACCGATCAAGTACCGAACGTACGGCACCTCCGAGTTCTACACAGGTTCAGCTCGATGACGTCCCTCGAACTCCGATCCAGCCGAGTGTTGAGGGAGAGTTTCGTCAGCACGATGGCGTGGTGACGATGATGATGTTCCACCGACGCAGGGCTTCGCCTAAGCTCCGCAACGGTATTATCGAGGTGTAATATGGTGGAGGGGGGCACCGCACACGGCTAAGAGATCTCAAGGATCAATTGTTGTGTCTCTGGGGTGCCCCCCTGCCCCCGTATATAAAGGAGCAAGGGGGAGGCAGCCGGCCAAGGGGAGAGGCGCGCCATAGGGGGGAGTCCTACTCCCACCGGGAGTAGGACTCCTCCTTTCCTTGTGGGAGTAGGAGAAGGGAAGGGGGAAGGAGAAAGAAGGAAGGGTGCGCCCCCTTCCCTAGTCCAATTCGGACCAGACCATGGGGAGGGGTGCGGCCACCTTTTGAGGCCTTTCTCTCCTTTCCCGTATGGCCCATTAAGGCCCAATACGAATTCCCGTAACTCTCCGGTACTCCGAAAAATACCCGAATCACTCGGAACCTTTCCGAAGTCCAAATATAGTCGTCCAATATATCGATTTTTACGTCTCGACCATTTCGAGACTCCTCGTCATATCCCCGATCTCATCCGGGATGCCGAACTCCTTCGGTACATCAAAACTCAATAAAACTGTCATCGTAACGTTAAGCGTGCGGACCCTACGGGTTCGAGAACTATGTAGACATGACCAAGACACGTCTCCAGTCAATAGCCAATAGCGGGACCTGGATTCCCATATTGGCTCCCACATATTCTACGAAGATCTTTATCGGTCAGACCGCATAACAACATACGTTGTTCCCTTTGTCACCGGTATGTTACTTGCCCGAGATTCGATCGTCGGTATCTCGATACCTAGTTCAATCTCGTTACCGGCAAGTCTCTGTACTCGTTCCGTAACACATAATCCCGCAACTAACTCATTAGTCACAATGCTTGCAAGGCTTATAGTGATGTGCATTACCGAGTGGGCCCAGAGATACCTCTCCGACAATTGGAGTGACAAATCCTAATCTCGAAATACGCCAACCCAACAAGTACCTTTGGAGACACCTGTAGAGCACCTTTATAATCACCCATTTACGTTGTGACGTTTGGTAGCACACAAAGTGTTCCTCCGGTAAACGGGAGTTGCATAATCTCATAGTCATAGGAACATGTATAAGTCATGAAGAAAGCAATAGCAACATACTAAACGATCGAGTGCTAAGCTAACGGAATGGGTCAAGTCAATCACGTCATTCTCCTAATGAGGTGATCTCGTTAATCAAATGACAACTTATGTCTATGGCTAGGAAACATAACCATCTTTGATTAACGAGCTAGTCAAGTAGAGGCATACTAGTGACACTCTGTTGGTCTATGTATTCACACATGTATTATGTTTCCAGTTAATACAATTCTAGCATGAATAATAAACATTTATCATGATATAAGGAAATATATAATACTTTATTATTGCCTCTAGGGCATATTTCCTTCATTACTACGGGCCGTTAATGGGCCAAGATTTACAAATGGCCTCGTATGGGCCGAAATACATCATGGGCCTTACATGGGCCGGAAGTTACAACGGGCTGGAATCATATTGGATGGCCCAGATGAAGCTACTGGGCTTAATTCCGATAGGCCGTAACGGGCCGTGAGTTAGCGGGCCGTAAATGGGCTATATAGGAACAGGCATTCCGTGGGCCGGCCCGTTACCCTTTGACCAAGTCAAACGGGCCGGCCTTTTCACCGGAATGGGCCTCTGTTGGGCCGTGCCACATGTCGACCTATCATAGGCGCCTCCTATCCAATGAATGGATGACATTTGTCCCAACGGTGAGCCAGCACGTGTTTTCTCCGGCCAATGACAATTTTACATGTGGAAAATCCTCATTGGTTCGGGCTGTTAACGGGTTATCGGATCCAAAACCGGACCCGATAGCTTAACGGCAACCCGCTACGGTGGATGCCACGTGTCGGTCACCCTTGACGAAAGCACTTCCATGACGCGCGATTTATCGTCATGGTACTGGACACTTCCGTGATGATAATTTTGGTAATGTCATGGAACACTTCTACGACAGCACAGGTATGACTATCTTGATTCTGTTATAAATTTGTCATGGATGTACATGCATGACAAAAAACGTGACCTACTGTGACAAACACATATCATCACGGAAGTGTATTTTTTTGTAGTGTGTTCTCCCTGAGTATGCACCGTTGCGACAGTTCGTCGTGCCGAGACTGTTGGGGAACGTAGTAATTTCAAAATAATTCCTACGCACACGCAAGATCATGGTGATGCATAGCAACGAGAGAGCAGAGTGTTGTCCACGTACCCTCGTAGACCGAAAGCGGAAGCGTTAACACAACGCGGTTGATGTAGTCGTACGTCTTCACGATCCGACCGATCAAGTACCGAACGCACGGCACCTCCGAGTTCAGCACACGTTCAACTCGATGACGTCCCTCGAACTCCGATCCAGCCGAGTGTTGAGGGAGAGTTTCGTCAGCACGACGGCGTGGTGACGTTGATGATGTTCTACCGACGCAGTTCTTCGCCTAAGCTCCGCAACGATATTATCGAGGTGTAATATGGTGGAGGGGGCACCGCACACGGCTAAAAGATCGTAGATCAATTGTGTGTCTAGAGGAGCCCCCCTGCCCCCGTATATAAAGGTGCAAGGGGGAGGCCGCCGGCCAAGGAGGTGTGGCGCGCCAGGAGGAGTCCTACTCCTACCGGGAGTAGGACTCCCCCCCTTTCCATGTTGGACTAGGAGTGGAAGAGGGGAAGAGGTGGAGGGGAGGAAGGAAGGGGGGGCGCCGCCCCCCTCTCCTTGTCCTATTCAGACTGGGGGGGAAGGGGGGTGCGGCCCTGCCCTGGCCTCCTCTCCTCTCTTCCACCTAGGCCCACTAAGGCCCATTAAGTTACCGGGGGGTTCCGGTAACCTCCCGGTACTCCGGAAAAATCCCGATTTCACCCGGAACACTTCCGATGTCCAAACATAGGCTTCCAATATATCAATCTTTATGTCTCGACCATTTCGAGACTCCTCATCATGTCCGTGATCACATCCGGGACTCCGAACAACCTTCGGTACATCAAAACATATAAACTCATAATATAACTGTCATCGTAACGTTAAGCGTGCGGACCCTACGGGTTCGAGAACTATGTAGACATGATCGAGACACCTCTCCGGTCAATAACCAATAGCGGAACCTGGATGCTCATATTGGTTCCCACATATTCTACGAAGATCTTTATCGGTCAGACCGCATAACAACATACGTTGTTCCCTTTGTCATCGGTATGTTACTTGCCCGAGATTCGATCGTCGGTATCTCGATACCTAGTTCAATCTCGTTACCGGCAAGTCTCTTTACTCGTTCCGTAATACATCATCCCGCAACTAACTCATTAGTTACAATGCTTGCAAGGCTTATAGTGATGTGCATTACCGAGTGGGCCCAGAGATACCTCTCCGACAATCGGAGTGACAAATCCTAATCTCGAAATACGCCAACCCAACAAGTACCTTTGGAGACACCTGTAGAGCACCTTTATAATCACCCAGTTACGTTGTGACGTTTGGTAGCACACAAAGTGTTCCTCCGGTAAACGGGAGTTGCATAATCTCATAGTCATAGGAACATGTATAAGTCATGAAGAAAGCAATAGCAACATACTAAACGATCGAGTGCTAAGCTAACGGAATGGGTCAAGTCAATCACGTCATTCTCCTAATGAGGTGATCCCGTTAATCAAATGACAACTCATGTCTATGGCTAGGAAACATAACCATCTTTGATTAACGAGCTAGTCAAGTAGAGGCATACTAGTGACACTCTGTTTGTCTATGTATTCACACATGTATTATGTTTCCGGTTAATACAATTCTAGCATGAATAATAAACATTTATCATGATATAAGGAAATAAATAATACTTTATTATTGCCTCTAGGGCATATTTCCTTCAGTCTCCCACTTGCACTAGAGTCAATAATCTAGATTACACAGTAATGATTCTTACACCCATGGAGTCTTGGTGCTGATCATGTTTTGCTCGTGGAAGAGGCTTAGTCAACGGGTCTGCAACATTCAGATCCGTATGTATCTTGCAAATTTCTATGTCTCCCACCTGGACTAAATCCCGGATGGAATTGAAGCGTCTTTTGATGTGCTTGGTTCTCTTGTGAAATCTGGATTCCTTTGCTAAGGCAATTGCACCAGTATTGTCACAAAAGATTTTCATTGGTCCCGATGCACTAGGTATGACACCTAGATCGGATATGAACTCCTTCATCCAGACTCCTTCATTTGCTGCTTCCGAAGCAGCTATGTACTCCGCTTCACACGTAGATCCCGCCACGACACTTTGCTTAGAACTGCACCAACTGACAGCTCCACCGTTCAATGTAAATACGTATCCGGTTTGCGATTTAGAATCGTCCGGATCAGTGTCAAAGCTTGCATCAACGTAACCATTACGATGAGCTCTTTGTCACCTCCATAAACGAGAAACATATCCTTAGTCCTTTTCAGGTATTTCAGGATGTTCTTGACCGCTGTCCAGTGATCCACTCCTGGATTACTTTGGTACCTCCCTGCTAAACTTATAGCAAGGCACACATCAGGTCTGGTACACAGCATTGCATACATGATAGAGCCTATGGCTGAAGCATAGGGAACATCTTTCATCTTCTCTCTATCTTCTGCAGTGGTCGGGCATTGAGTCTTACTCAATCTCACACCTTGTAGTACAGGCAAGAACCCTTTCTTTGCTTGATCCATTTTGAACTTCTTCAAAACTTTGTCAAGGTATGTGCTTTGTGAAAGTCCAATTAAGCGTCTTGATCTATCTCTATAGATCTTAATGCCTAATATATATGCAGCTTCACCGAGGTCTTTCATTGAAAAACTCTTATTCAAGTATCCCTTTATGCTATCCAGAAATTCTATATCATTTCCAATCAGCAATATGTCATCCACATATAATATCAGAAATGCTACTGAGCTCCCACTCACTTTCTTGTAAATACAGGCTTCTCCAAAAGTCTGTATAAAACCAAATGCTTTGATCACACTATCAAAGCGTTTATTCCAACTCCGAGAGGCTTGCACCAGTCCATAAATGGATCGCTGGAGCTTGCACACTTTGTTAGCTCCCTTTGGATCGACAAAACCTTCCGGTTGCATCATATACAACTCTTCTTCCAGAAATCCATTCAGGAATGCAGTTTTGACATCCATTTGCCAAATTTCATAATCATAAAATGCGGCAATTGCTAACATGATTCGGACAGACTTAAGCATCGCTACGGGTGAGAAGGTCTCATCGTAGTCAATCCCTTGAACTTGTCGAAAACCTTTCGCAACAAGTCGAGCTTTATAGACAGTAACATCACCTTCAGCGTCAGTCTTCTTCTTGAAGATCCATTTATTTTCAATGGCTTGCCGACCATCGGGCAAGTCAACCAAAGTCCATACTTTGTTCTCATACATGGATCCCATCTCGGATTTCATGGCCTCAAGCCATTTTGCGGAATCTGGGCTCACCATCGCTTCTTCATAGTTCGTAGGTTCGTCATGGTCTAGTAACATAACCTCCAGAATAGGATTACCGTACCACTCTAGTGCGGATCTTAATCTGGTTGACCTACGAGGTTCAGTAATAACTTGATCTGAAGTTTCATGATCATTATCATTAACTTCCTCACTAATTGGTGTAGATGTCGCAGAAACTGGTTTCTGTGATGATCTACTTTCCAATAAGGGAGCAGGTACAGTTACCTCATCAAGTTCTACTTTCCTCCCACTCACTTCTTTCGAGAGAAACTCCTTCTCTAGAAAGGATCCATTCTTAGCAACGAATGTCTTGCCTTCGGATCTGTGATAGAAGGTGTACCCAACAGTCTCCTTTGGGTATCCTATGAAGACACATTTCTCCGATTTAGGTTCGAGCTTATCAGGTTGAAGTTTCTTCACATAAGCATCGCAACCCCAAACTTTAAGATACGACAACTTTGGTTTCTTGCCAAACCATAGTTCATAAGGTGTCGTTTCAACGGATTTTGATGGTGCCCTATTTAGAGTGAATGCAGCCGTCTCTAAAGCATAACCCCAAAACGATAGCGGTAAATCAGTAAGAGACATCATAGATCGCACCATATCTAGTAAAGTACGATTACGACGTTCGGACACACCATTACGCTGTGGTGTTCCGGGTGGCGTGAGTTGCGAAACTATTCCGCATTGTTTCAAATGTAGGCCAAACTCGTAACTCAAATATTCTCCTCCACGATCAGATCGTAGAAACTTTATTTTCTTGTTACGATGATTTTCAACTTCACTCTGAAATTCTTTGAACTTTTCAAATGTTTCAGACTTATGTTTCATTAAGTAGATATACCCATATCTGCTCAAATCATCTGTGAAGGTGAGAAAATAACGATATCCGCCACGAGCCTCAATATTCATCGGACCACATACATCTGTATGTATGATTTCCAATAAATCTGTTGCTCTCTCCATAGTTCCGGAGAACGGTGTTTTAGTCATCTTGCCCATGAGGCACGGTTCGCAAGTACCAAGTGATTCATAATCAAGTGATTCCAAAAGTCCATCAGTATGGAGTTTCTTCATGCGCTTTACACCGATATGACCTAAACGGCAGTGCCACAAATAAGTTGCACTGTCATTATCAACTCTGCATCTTTTGGCTTCGACATTATGAATATGTGTGTCACTACTATCGAGATTCATTAAAAATAGACCACTCTTCAAGGGTGCATGACCATAAAAGATATTATTCATATAAATAGAACAACCATTATTCTCTGATTTAAATGAATAACCGTCTCGCATTAAACAAGATCCAGATATAATGTTCATGCTCAACGCTGGCACCAAATAACAATTATTTAGGTCTAAAACTAATCCCGAAGGTAGATGTAGAGGTAGCGTGCCGACCGCGATCACATCGACTTTGGAACCATTTCCCACGCGCATCGTCACCTCGTCCTTAGCCAATCTTCGCTTAATCCGTAGCCCCTGTTTCGAGTTGCAAATATTAGCAACAGAACCAGTATCAAATACCCAGGTGCTACTGCGAGCATTAGTAAGGTACACATCAATAACATGTATATCACATATACCTTTGTTAACCTTGCCATCCTTCTTATCCGCCAAATACTTGGGGCAGTTCCGCTTCCAGTGACCAGTCTGCTTGCAGTAGAAGCACTCAGTTTCAGGCTTAGGTCCAGACTTGGGTTTCTTCTCCTGAACAGCAACTTGCTTGCTGTTCTTCTTGAAGTTCCCCTTCTTCTTCCCTTTGCCCTTTTTCTTGAAACTAGTGGTCTTACTGACCATCAACACTTGATGCTCCTTTTTGATTTCTACCTCCGCTGCCTTTAGCATTGCGAAGAGCTCGGGAATTGTCTTATTCATCCCTTGCATGTTATAGTTCATCACGAAGCTCTTGTAGCTTGGTGGCAGTGATTGAAGAATTCTGTCAATGACGCTATCATCCGGAAGATTAACTCCCAGTTGAATCAAGTGATTATTATACCCAGACATTTTGAGTATATGCTCACTGACAGAACTATTCTCTTCCATCTTGCAGCTGTAGAACTTATTGGAGACTTCATATCTCTCAATCCGGGCATTTGCTTGAAATATTAACTTCAACTCCTGGAACATCTCATATGCTCCATGACGTTCAAAACGTCGTTGAAGACCCGGTTCTAAGCCGTAAAGCATGGCACACTGAACTATCGAGTAGTCATCAGCTTTGCTCTGCCAGACGTTCATAACTTCTGGTGTTGCTCTTGCAGGAGGCCTGGCACCTAGCAGTGCTTCCAGGACGTAATTCTTCTGTGCAGCAATGAGGATAATCCTCAAGTTACGGACCCAGTCCATGTAATTGCTACCATCATCTTTCAACTTTGCTTTCTCAAGGAACGCATTAAAATTCAACGGAACAACAGCACGGGCCATTTATCTACAATTAACATAGACAAGCAAGATACTATCAGGTACTAAGTTCATGATAAATTTAAGTTCAATTAATCATATTACTTAAGAACTCCCACTTAGATAGACATCCCTCTAATCCTCTAAGTGATTACGTGATCCAAATCAACTAAACCATGTCTGATCATCACGTGAGATGGAGTAGTTTCAATGGTGAACATCACTATGTTGATCATATCTACTATATGATTCACGCTCGACCTTTCGGTCTCCGTGTTCCGAGGCCATATTTGCATATGCTAGGCTCGTCAAGTTTAACCTGAGTATTCCGCGTGTGCAACTGTTTTGCACCCGTTGTATTTGAACGTAGAGCCTATCACACCCGATCATCACGTGGTGTCTCAGCACGAAGAACTTTCGCAACGGTGCATACTCAGGGAGAACACTTTTATCTTGAAATTTTAGTGAGAGATCATCTTATAATGCTACCGTCAATCAAAGCAAGATAAGATGCATAAAAGATTAACATCACATGCAATCAATATAAGTGATATGATATGGCCATCATCATCTTGTGCTTGTGATCTCCATCTCCGAAGCACCATCATGATCACCATCGTCACCGGCGCGACACCTTGATCTCCATCGTAGTATCGTTGTCGTCTCGCCAACTTATTGCTTTTACGACTATCGCTACCGCTTAGTGATAAAGTAAAACAATTACATGGCGATTGCATTGCATACAATAAAGCGACAACCATATGGCTCCTGCCAGTTGCCGATAACTCGGTTACAAAACATGATCATCTCATACAATAAAATATAGCATCATGTCTTGACCATATCACATCACAACATGCCCTGCAAAAACAAGTTAGACGTCCTCTACTTTGTTGTTGCAAGTTTTACGTGGCTGCTACGGGCTTAGCAAGAACCGTTCTTACCTACGCATCAAAACCACAACGATAGTTTGTCAAGTTGGTGCTGTTTTAACCTTCGCAAGGACCGGGCGTAGCCACACTCGGTTCAACTAAAGTGAGAGAGACAGACACCCGCCAGTCACCTTTAAGCAACGAGTGCTCGCAACGGTGAAACCAGTCTCGCGTAAGCCTACGCGTAATGTCGGTCCGGGCCGCTTCATCTCACAATACCGCCGAACCAAAGTATGACATGCTGGTAAGAAGTATGACTTATATCGCCCACAACTCACTTGTGTTCTACTTGTGCATAGCATCAACGCATAAAACCTGGCTCGGATGCCACTGTTTGGGAACGTAGTAATTTCAAAAAAATTCCTACGCACACGCAAGATCATGGTGATGCATAGCAACGAGAGGGGAGAGTGTTGTCCACGTACCCTCGTAGACCGAAAGCGGAAGCGTTAACACAACGCGGTTGATGTAGTCGTACGTCTTCACGATCCGACCGATAAGGTACCAAACGCACGACACCTCCGAGTTCAGCACACGTTCAGCTCGATGACGTCCCTCGAACTCCGATCCAGCCGAGTGTTGAGGGAGAGTTTTGTCAGCACGACGGCGTAGTGACATTGATGATGTTCTACCGACGCAGTTCTTCGCCTAAGCTCCGCAACGATATTATCGAGGTGTAATATGGTGGAGGGGGCACCGCACACGGCTAAAAGATCGTAGATCAATTGTGTGTCTAGAGGAGCCCCCCTGCCCCCGTATATAAAGGTGCAAGGGGGAGGCCGCCGGCCAAGGAGGTGTGGCGCGCCATTAGGAGTCCTACTCCTATCGGGAGTAGGACTCCCCCCTTTCCATGTTGGACTAGGAGTGGAAGAGGGGAAGAGGTGGAGGGGAGGAAGGAAGGGGGGGCGTCGCCCCCCTCTCCTTGTCCTATTCGAACTGGGGGGGCAAGGGGGGCACGGCCCTGCCCTGGCCTCCTCTCCTCTCTTCCACCTAGGCCCACTAAGGCCCATTAAGTTATCGGGGGCTTCCGGTAACCTCCCGGTACTCCGGAAAAATCCCGATTTCACCCGGAACACTTCCGATGTCCAAACATAGGCTTCCAATATATCAATCTTTATGCTCGACCATTTCGAGACTCCTCGTCATGTCCGTGATCACATCCGGGACTCCGAACAACCTTCGGTACATCAAAACATATAAACTCATAATATAACTGTCATCGTAACGTTAAGCGTGCGGACCCTACGGGTTCGAGAACTATGTAGACATGACCGAGACACCACTCCGGTCAATAACCAATAGAGGAACCTGGATGCTCATATTGGTTCCCACATATTCTACGAAGATCTTTATCGGTCAGACCGCATAACAACATACGTTGTTCCCTTTGTCATCGGTATGTTACTTGCCCGAGATTCGATCGTCGGTATCTCGATACCTAGTTCAATCTCGTTACCGGCAAGTCTCTTTACTCGTTCCGTAATACATCATCCCGCAACTAACTCATTAGTTACAATGCTTGCAAGGCTTATAGTGATGTGGATTACCGAGTGGGCCCAGAGATACCTCTCCGACAATCGGAGTGACAAATCCTAATCTCGAAATACGCCAACCCAACAAGTACCTTTGGAGACACCTGTAGAGCACCTTTATAATCACCCAGTTACGTTGTGACGTTTGGTAGCACACAAAGTGTTCCTCCGGTAAACGGGAGTTGCATGATCTCATAGTCATAGGAGCATGTATAAGTCATGAAGAAAGCAATAGCAACATACTAAACGATCGAGTGCTAAGCTAGCGGAATGGGTCAAGTCAATCACGTCATTCTCCTAATGAGGTGATCCCGTTAATCAAATGACAACTCATGTCTATGGCTAGGAAACATAACCATCTTTGATTAACGAGCTAGTCCAGTAGAGACATACTAGTGACACTCTGTTTGTCTATGTATTCACACATGTATTATGTTTCCGGTTAATACAATTCTAGCATGAATAATAAACATTTATCATGATATACGGAAATAAATAATACTTTATTATTGCCTCTAGGGCATATTTCCTTCAGAGACACCACGTGATGATCGGGTGTGATAAGCTCCACGTTCACATACAACGGGTGCAAGACAGTTTTGCACGTGCAGAATACTCGGGTTAAACTTGACGAGCCTAGTATGTACAGACATGGCCTCGGAACACTGAGACCGAAAGGTCAAACGTGAATCATATAGTAGATATGATCAACATAGAGATGTTCACCATTGAAAACTACTCCATCTCACGTGATGATCAGACATGGTTTAGTTGATATGGATCACGTGATCATTTAGATGACTCGAGGGATGTCTTTCTAAGTGGGAGTTCTTAAGTAATATGATTAATTGAACTTAATTTATCATGAACTTAGTCATGATTGTTTTTGCATATCTATGTTGTAGATCAATGGCGCATGCTACCGTTTCCTTGAATTTTAATGCGTTCCTAGATAAAGCTAAGTTGAAAGATAATGGTAGCAACTACACGGACTGGGTACGTAACTTGAGGATTATCCTCATTGCTGCAAAGAAAAATTATGTCCTTGATGCACTGCTAGGTGTACCACCCCCTCCAGCAACTGCAGACCTTGTGAACGCCTGGCAGTCGCGTGTTGATGACTACTCAATAGTTCATTGTCTCATGCTTTACGGCTTAGAATCGGGACTTCAAAGACGTTTTGAACGTCATGGACCATATGAGATGTTCCAGGAATTGCAGTTAATATTTCAAGCAAATGCCCGAGTTGAGAGATATGAAGTCTCCAACAAGTTCTATAGCTGCAAGATGGAGGAGAACAGTTCTGTCAGTGAACACATACTCAGAATGTCTGGGTACCATAACCACTTGACTCAGCTGGGAGTTAATCTTCCAGATGATAGTGTTATTGACAGAGCTCTTCAATCACTGCCACCAAGCTACAAAGGCTTCGTGATGAACTATAATATGCAAGGGATGAATACGACTATTCCCGAGCTCTTCGCAATGCTCAAAGCTGCTGATAGGTCTCCAACGTATCTATAATTTATGAAGTATTCATGCTATTATATTATCTGTTTTGGATGTTTATGGCCGTTATTAAACACTTTTATATTACTTTTGGGACTAACCTATTGACCGAGAGCCCAGTGCCAGTTTCTGTTTTTTTCCCTTGTTTCAGTGTTTCGAAGAAAAGGAATATCAAACGGAGTCGAAACAGAATGAAATCTTCTGGAGAAGTTATTTTTGGAAGGAAAGCAACCCGGGAGACTTGGAGTGCACGCCAGGAAAAGCAACAAGGGAGGCACGAGGCAGGGGGGCGCCCACCCCCTGGGCGCGCCCTCCACCCTCGTGGGCCCCTCGTGTCTCCCCTGACGTACTTCTTTCACCTATATATACCAATATACCCTAAAACCTTCGGGGAGTTCCGCCGCCGCAAGCCTCTGTAGCCAAAAAAACCAATCGGGACCCTGTTCCGGCACCCTGCCGGAGGGGGGATCCCTCACCGGTGGCCATCTTCATCATCTCGGCGCTCTCCATGATGAGGAGGGAGTAGTTCACCCTCGGGGCTGAGGGTATGTACCAGTAGCTATGTGTTTGATCTCTCTCTCTCTCTCTCTCTCTCGTGTTCTTGATTTGGCACGATCTTGATGTATCGCGAGCTTTGCTATTATAGTTGGATCTTATGATGTTTCCCCCCCTCTACTCTCTTGTAATGGATTGAGTTTTCCCTTTGAAGTTATCTTATCGGATTGAGTCTTTAATGATTTGAGAACACTTGATGTATGTCTTGCATGGGATAATCATGGTGACGATGGGTTATTCTATTGATTCACTTGATGTAAGTTTTAGTGATCAACTTGCGGGTTCCGCCCATGAACCTATGCATAGGGGTTGGCACACGTTTTCGTCTTGATTCTCTGGTAGAAACTTTGGGGCACTCTTTGAGGTTCTATGTGTTGGTTGAATAGATGAATCTGAGATTCTGTGATGCATATCGTATAACCATACCCAAGGATACTTGAGGTGACATTGGACTATCTAGGTGACATTAGGGTTTTGGTTGATGTGTGTCTTAAGGTGTTATTTTACTACGAACTCTAGGGCTGTTTGTGACACTTATAGGAATAGCCCAACGAATTGATTGGAAAGAATAACTTTGAGGTGGTTTCGTACCCTACCATAATCTCTTCCTTTGTTCTCCGCTATTAGTGACGTTGGAGTGACTCTTTGTTGCATGCTGAGGGATAGTTATATGATCCAATTATGTTATTATTGTTGAGAGAACTTGCACTAGTGAAAGTATGAACCCTAGGCCTTGTTTCCTAGCATTGCAATACCGTTTGTGCTCACTTTTATCATTAGTTACCTTGCTGTTTTTATATTTTCATATTACAAAAACCTATATCTTCCATCCATATTGCACTTGTATCACCATCTCTTCGCCGAACTAGTGCACCTATACAATTTACCATTGTATTGAGTGTGTTGGGGACACAAGAGACTCTTTGTTATTTGGTTGCAGGGTTGTTTGAGAGAGACCATCTTCATCCTATGCCTCCCACGGATTGATAAACCTTAGGTCATCCAGTTGAGGGAAATTTGGTACTGTCCTACAAACCTCTGCACTTGGAGGCCCAACAACGTCTACAAGAAGAAGGTTGCGTAGTAGACATGAACCGCGGAGGTAGAAATCAAGAAGGAGCATGAAGTGTTGATGGTTAACAAGACCACTATTTTCAAGAAAAACGGCAAAGGAAAGAAGGGGAACTTCAAGAAGAATAGCAAGCAAGTTGCTACTCCCAGGAAGAAACCCAAGTCTGGACCTAAGCCTGAAATTGAGTGCTTCTACTGCAAAGGGACTGGACACAGGAAGCGGAACTGCCCCAAGCATTTGGCGGATAAGAAGGATGGCAAAGTGAACAAAGGTATATTTGATATACATGTTATTGATGTATACCTTACTAATGCTCGTAGTAGCGCCTGGGTATTTGATACTGGTTATGTTGCTCATATTTGCAACTCGAAACAGGGGCTATGGATTAAACGAAGATTGGCTAAGGACGAGGTGACGATGCGCGTGGGAAATGGTTCCAAGGTCGATGTGATCGCCGTCGGCACGCTACCTCTACATCTACCTTCGGGATTAGTTTTAGACCTGAATAATTGTTATTTGGTGCCAGCATTCAGCATGAATATTATATTTGGATCTTGTTTGATGCGAGACGGTTATTCATTTAAATCAGAGAATAATTGTTGTTCTATTTATATGAGTAATATCTTTTATGGTCATGCACCCTTGAAGAGCGGTCTATTTTTGTTGAATCTCGATCGTGGTGATGCACATATTCATGATATTGATGCCAACAGATGCAAAGTTGAGAAATGATAGTGCAACATATTTGTGGCACTGCCGTTTAGGTCATATTGGTGTAAAGCGCATGAAGAAACTCCATGCGGATGGAATTTTGGAATCACTTGATTATGAATCATTTGATGCTTGCGAACCATGCCTCATGGGCAAGATGACAAAGACTCTGTTCTCCGGAACAATGGAGCGAGCAACTGACTTATTGGAAATAATACACACTGATGTATGCGGTCCGATGAGTGTTGAGGTTCACGGCGGGTATCGTTATTTTCTGACCTTCACAGATGATTTGAGCAGATATGGGTATATCTACTTAATGAAACACAAGTCTGAAACATTTGAAAAGTTCAAAGAATTTCAGAGCGAAGTGAAAAATCATTGTAACAAGAAAATAAAGTTTCTACGATCTGATCACGGAGGCGAATATTTAAGTTACGAGTTTGGTCTTCATTTAAAACAATGTGGAATAGTTTCGCAACTCACGCCACCTGGAACACCACAGCATAATGGTGTGTCCGAATGTCGTAACCGTACTTTATTAGATATGGTGCGATCTATGATGTCTCTTACCGATTTACCACTATCGTTTTGGGGTTATGCATTAGAGACAGGTGCATTCACGTTAAATAGGGCAACATCTAAACCCGTTGAGATGACACCGTATGAACTGTGGTTTGGCAAGAAACTTAAGCTACCATTTCTTAAAGTTTGGGGTTGCGATGCTTATGTGAAAAAGCTTCAACCTGATAAGCTCGAACCCAAATCGGAGAAGTGCGTCTTCACATATAGGATACCCAAAAGAAACTGTTGGGTAAACCTTGTATCACAGATCCGAAGGCAAAACATGTGTGGCTAAGAATGGATCATTTCTAGAGAAGGAGTTTCTCTCAAAAGAAGTGAGTGGGAGGAAAGTAGAACTTGATGAGGTAATTGTACCTTCTCTTGAATTTGAAAGTAGTTCATCACAGAAAACCGTTCCCGTGATGCCTACACAAATTAGTGAGGAAGCTAATGATGATGATCATAAAACTTCAGATCAAGTTACTACCGAACCTTGTAAGTCAACCAGAGTACGTTCCGCACCAGAGTGGTATGGTAATCCTGTTCTGGAAGTCATGTTACTAGACCATGACAAACCTACGAACTATGAGGAAGCGAAGATGAGCCCAGATTCCGCGAAATGGCTTGAAGCCATGAAATCTGAGATGGGATCCATGTATGAGAACAAAGTATGGACTTTGGTTGACTTGCGCGATGATCAGCAAGCCATAGAGAATAAATGGATCTTCAAGAAGAAGACTGACGCTGATGGTAATGTTACTGTCTATAAAGCTCAACTTCTTGCGAAAGGTTTTCGAAAAGTTCAAGGAGTTGACTACGATGAGACCTTCTAACCCGTAGCGATGCTTAAGTCTGTCCGAATCATATTAGCAATTGCCACATTTTATGATTATGAAATCTGGCAAATGGACGTCAAAACTGCATTCCTTAATGGATTTCATAAAGAAGACTTGTATATGATGCAACCAGAAGGTTTTGTCGATCCTAAAGGTGCTAACAAAGTGTGCAAGCTCCAGCGATCCATTTATGGACTGGTGCAAGCATCTCGGAGTTGGAATACACGCTTTGATAGTGTGATCAAAGCATATGGTTTTATACAGACTTTTGGAGAAGCCTGTATTTACAAGAAAGTGAGTGGGAGCTCTGTAGAATTTCTAATATTATATGTCGATGACATATTGTTGATTGGAAATGATATAGAATTTCTGGATAGCATAAAAGGATACTTGAATAAGAATTTTTAAATGAAAGACCTCGGTGAAGCTGCTTATATATTGGGCATCAAGATCTGTAGAGATAGATCAAGACGCTTAATTGGACTTTCACAAAGCACATACCTTGATAAAGTTTTGAAGAAGTTCAAAATGGACCTGTCAAAGAAAGGGTTCTTGCCTGTGTTACAAGGTGTGAAATTGAGTCATACTCCATGCCCGGCCACTTCAGAATATAGAGAGAAAATGAAAGTCATTCCCTATGCCTCAACCATAGGTTCTATCATGTATGCAATGCTGTGTACCAGACCTGATGTGTGCCTTGCTATAAGTTTAGCAGGGAGGTACCAAAGTAATCCAAGAGTGGATCACAGGACAGCGGTCAAGAACATCCTGAAGTACCTGAAAAGGACTAAGGATATGTTTCTCATTTATGGGGGTGGCAAAGAGCTCGTCATAAATGGTTACATTGATGCTAGCTTTGACACTGATCCGGATGACTCTAAGTCACAAACCGGATACATATTTATATTAAATGGTGGAGCTTTCAGTTGGTGCAGTTCCAAACAAAGCGTCGTGGCAGGATCTACGTGTGAAGCGGAGTACATAGCTGCTTCAGAAGCAGGAAATGAAGGAATTCATATCCGATCTAGGTGTAATACCTAGTGCATCGGGTGCAATGAAAATCTTTTGTGACAATACTGCAGAAATTGCCTTAGCGAGGGAATCCAGATTTCACAAGAAAACCAAACACATCAAGAGACGCTTCAACTCCATCCGTGATCAAGTCAAGGAGGGAGACATAGAGATTTGCAAAATACATACGGATCTAAATGTTGCAGACCCGTTGACTAAGCCTCTTCCACGAGCAAAACATGATCAGCACCAAGACTCCATGGGTGTTAGAATCATTACAATGTAATCTATATTATTGACTCTAGTGCAAGTGGGAGACAGGAGGAAATATGCCCTAGAGGCAATAATAAATTTATTATTTATATTTCCTTATATCATGATAAATGTTTATTATTCATGCTAGAATTGTATTAACCGGAAACTTGATACATGTGTGAATACATAGACAATAAATAGTGTCCCTAGTATACCTCTATTATTCTAGCTTGTTAATCAAAGATGGTTAAGTTTCCTAACCATAGACATGTGTTGTCATTTGATGAACGGGATCACATCATTAGGAGAATGATGTAATGGACAAGACCCATCCGTTAGCTTAGCATAAAGATCGTTAAGTTTTATTGCTATTGCTTTCTTCATGACTTATACATATTCCTTTGACTATGAGATATGCAACTCCTGAATACTAGAGGAATACCTTGTGTCCTATCAAACATCACAACGTAACTGGGTGATCATAAAGATGCTCTACAGGTATCTCTGAAGGTGTTTGTTGGGTTGGCATAGATCGAGATTAGGATTTGTCACTCCGAGTATCGGAGAGGTATCTCCGGGCCCTCTCGGTAATACACATCATGATAAGCCTTGCAAGCAATGTGACTAATGAGGTAGTTGCGGGATTATGTATTACGGAATGAGTAAAGAGACTTGCCGGTAACGAGATTGAACTAGGTATGTAGATACCAACAATCGAATCTCGGGCAAGTAACATACCGATGACAAAGGGAATGATGTATGTTGTCCTTGAGGTTTGACCGATAAAGATCTTCGTAGAATATGTAGGAACCAATATGAGCATCCAGGTTCCGCTGTTGGTTATTGACCAGAGATGTGTCTCGGTCATGTCTACATAGTTCTCGAACCCGTAGGGTCCGCACGGTTAACGTTTGATGACAATTTGTATTATGAGTTACGTGTTTTGGTGACCGAAGATTGTTCGAAGTCCCGGATGAGATCACGGACACGACGAGGAGTCTCGAAATGGTCGAGAGGTAAAGGTTGGTATATTGGATGATAGTATTCGGACACCGGGAGTGTTTCAGAATGTATCGGGTACATATCGGAGTACCGGGGGGGTTACCGAAAACCCCGGGGGGAAGATATGGGCCATATGGGCCATAGGAGGGAGGCAAGGCAGCCCACAAGGGGGTGGCGCCCCCCCGGGGAGTCCGAATTGGACAAGGGGAAGGGGCGCGGCCCCCCTTTCCTTCTCCTTCCGCCACTCCTTCCCCCTTTCCCCCTCCGATAGAAGGAAGGGGGGCGAATAGGACTAGGAGTCCAAGTGGGATTCCCCCCACTTGGCGCGCCCTAGGCCGGCCTCCTCCCCTCTCCCTCCTTTATATACGGGGGCGGGGGGCACCTCTAAGGCACATCAAATATTCTTAGCCGTGTGCGGTGCCCCCCTCCACCGTTTACTCCTCTGGTCATACTGTCGTAGTGCTTAGGTGAAGCCCTGCACGGATCACTTCACCATCACCGTCACTACGCCGTCGTGCTGACGAAACTCTCCCTCGACACTTTGCTGGATCAAGAGTTCGAGGAACGTCATCGAGCTGAACGTGTGCAGAACTCGGAGGTGCCATACGTTCGGTGCTGGATCGGTTGAATTGAGAAGACGTTCGACTACATCAACCGCGTTAAACTAACGCTTCCACTTTCGGTCTACAAGCGTACGTGGACACACTCTCCCCCTCTCGTTGCTATGCATCTCCTAGATAGATCTTGCGTGAGCGTAGGAATTTTTTTGAAATTGCATGCTACGTTCCCCAACAACTCTGTAGCGATATTCATGGACGAACATGACGTTGCAGCATACACAATCAAGTGCATTGATGACCCACGAGCCTTGAACAAGACAATATACCTACGGCCACATGAAAACATCCTTACTCAAAATGAGTTGATTGCTAAATGGGAAAAGCTCTCAGGAAAGTTTCTTCAAAAAATTCCCATTCCGAGTGGTGAATTCTTGGCATTAATGGAGTTAAGAAAAATCATATATTTGTTGAGTATACAGCATTTGAAATCTCAGCTTATTAGTAAAAAAATGGTGAAAGGGCCACGTGGAATTTCTAGGAAAATATTACCGTTTTGTCATGCCATCTTCTTACAAGGCAATGGATTAATTGTGTGAAAATACATTTTCATTGTACATAACCACTTTGGCTTCTGGGGAGTATCTTAGGACATGTGTACAACAAAATTATGTCTGACTTCTCCCGATAATTTGGGAGAGAGAGAAGCATGACTTCATCTAGCCAAGGAATTATCACTTGACCACTAAGATAATCACTTTAACTTTTCTTTGTTTTTAAATAAAGAAGTCATACCTTGTTCACATGATTTCTAATAGTTTCTATTTTTGACACATGAAATCATTTAAGAATAACTAATGATTTCTAATAGTAGTTCTTATTTTTTATAACATTAAAGAATAACTAATTAAATTATTTTTATTATTTATCCCAATTATTGTTGATGAGGATGTGCAAGTCATCCTCACCATTTTAGATGACTCACTTATTGAAGTGCAAATATAGAATTAAGTGCATGATTTTCTCCACGAGAAATAGTAAATATTATCATTTTTTTCTGTTACTTCTGTTTGGAAGCAAGTATTTAGTATAAAAACTATTTATATTTGCAAAATGAATTTTCTAATCATATTTTGATTGGTCATGAACACACATTTAAAATAGAACATAGTGATCAAAGATCTTTAAAACTAAAAGACCATAGCCATGAATTAGATGATATATGAAGTCATGTACATGATCATAAATTGTAATGAAATGCAGATTAGATAAATGTGAGAAATATGATTCCCTCCACCATAAGAAACTTTTTGTTTTTGTGTTGTGCGTATTCATATCGTTTACTTAAGGTTTGGCAAAAATATATGTTATTTAAAACCTCTTCTTAGAACCTTGCAAAATCTAGTTTTGCCACAATTGCCATACCTACTACATATTCTACTGGCATGCAGGTACAGACCTTGCTAATCAAGTGGGGATAGGGCATTACTATCACATTTTTTATGAGGGTTGCATGACAAACTTCCGTGGAGATTCATTGATATGTTACTCAACATGGGCATAGTTATTACAGTTGTAATCAAGTTAATTATGTGTTATGTACCATCTGTAAGTTCCGTGGAGATTCCCTAGAAAAAGGTGTTACATGGAAATGAAAACTCCATCAGTTTGCAATAATTTGGATTCTATTTGTTTTAGCTTTGAACTTAAAATTTTAATGCTTATTTGGATTAGATATAAGTAACTTTCAATCTATTATGCGGATTGTATGTGTATGAAAACTAGCTGTAGCATACATGTCGTAAAATGTTCTATCCTTGAATATTTCAACCACTAGTCATGTAGTCTCGAATTTACGAATGCTAGCCAGTACTTACATGATACGCGTAAAATGAAATAACCATGTAGATTTAGGGCTACCAAGAGTCGAGTAAGGAGTTTCACCCTATATCCAAGGAGCTTAGTCCAGGTCAACAAGAGGACATTGGGTATGAGGTAAAAGCTTGGATGTCAAGGTCATTGGATAGGTATGATAATGCTGCACTCGCTCAAGTTATTTTTTCTTCATATAAATATTTAGCCAAGGAGCAAGTACGGAGAAGGATGTTGAAGATAAGTAAACTACAAGGCTGGAATGAGACCGGGAGCAGGCTTCAGTTGAAGGAAGATAAATATTTAGCCAAAAGCCATGGGAGTAAGCTTTGTGGATGATATTTAGTAAGGTTGCACCCAAGCTTCTAGTTGTTAATGTGTTGTTGCTAGAATAATTGTATGTTTAGTTGTTTAATATCTTTGGCGAGTTGTTGATTGATGGTTTCTGAAGGTTTCTAGGAAAGGGAGGGATGGCCATGATGCAGGTATGCCGCCCGCACTGTGTGTATGGACTGAGAATCAAAAATCTCCTGTACTCCCTGTAAGTACATCTAGTGCCCCTTAGTGATTTTGGTGTATTGAAGACTTATAGGTTAAGGGACTAATGTGTTTATGAGTGTACACAGGTCTATAAGTCTATGAGGAGTTTGATATTTACAGAGAAAGTCGACCCCTAAAAATGAAGTTCTTTGACTGAAGACTTTGGATTTCTGAAGACTTTCTGAAGACTTTGAAAGTGAAGAAATTGGTGTGACCTTGAAGACTTGGTATTCATTTGAGGAACATGAAGCATGAAGACTTTTGTTTTCGTAGTTTCATTTTCTCTTTCTTGAGTCATAGGAAACACCGTACTGTTAAAGGGGGTCGAGGAAATACTAAGGAAAAATTTCCATGTGATTCTCAACTCAAAATCCTACACCTACCAATCCCTTCGAGTGAAGCCATTGGAAATCTCATACAGTTCATTCATATTCTTCAGTGACAGGGACGAAGTTCTTCTCGTCTCTGAGGAATTTGTTCTGACTGAGGAGTTAGGAATTTGCCAGTGCGGATTGCCTACACAGTGAGGAACATGATAGCCCTGAGGAATTTGATACTCAAATTTCCGACCGTTGCTGTGCTATACGCCAGCTGTCCCAAAATATCTACCCACCTAACGGTCATATCATTTAAGGGCATTTATGTCTTATCATGTCGGGCTGCTCCCTAGGCTATAAATAGCAGCCCCCTACAACCACTAGCTGGTTGGCTGCTCCGAGAGAAACTGACACTTGTCATTTGAGAGCATCCCATCCTCCGAGGACTTTGAGCGAAAATCATCAAGTGAGGAAAACCCAAACCCCAAAACACCCACAAACCCAAGTGATTGAGCATCACTGAAGAGATTGATCCTGTGTGGATCCGACGCTTGTTACCTTTGAAGACTGTGCTTCTTCCAGACGGTTAGGCGTCATGGTCTAGAGCATCCAAGAGGAAATTGAGGATCGCCGAGTGACCGAGTCTGTGAAGGTTTGGAAGTCACTCGAAGACGTACCACGAATGACTGGGCGAGGTCTGTGTGACCTTAGCTCAAGGAGAATACGGTGAGGACTGTGTGTCCGGGACTGTGTGTCCGGGACTGTGTGTCCTCAGGTTTAAATACCTAGCCGCTCCAACCAGATGTACAACTGAGACAGCAGTTGGAACTGGTCTACCAAATCATTGTCTTCACCAAGCCTACTTGTTCTATTTCCTCAACTCTTTCATTTCCTCGTAACTGTGTTGTGCACTTTTTCATATCTGTGTTTGAAGACTTTGACTGAAGACTTTCTCAATTTCCTCAGTTCAATTTCATCAGTCTGTTTGTCTTCATCCTCTGCGATCCTGTGTTTACGCTTTCTGTACTCTGTGCTTGTCCTCATTTCATCATGATGACTATGCTTGTGTTCTGATATGCATACTTTTGAGTACTTATTCCGCTGCAAGTAGTTCTTCTAAGGAATTTCCTCAGCCACAAATTCCTCAGTGAAGAATTCATAAAAATCGCCCATTCACCCCCCCTCTAATCGATATAACGCACTTTCAATTGGTATCAGAGCAAGGTACTCCCTTGTTCTGTGTGATTTTGGTTTAACCGCCTGGAGTTTTAGTTATGTCGACCGCAGGTATGAAGAAAGTGACATGCTCCATCTTTGACGGTCACGAGTATCCCAAGTGGAAGGCCATGATGAAGAAGCGCCTCATGGCAATGAACAGCGAACTGTGGACCGTCATTGAGATTGGTCTTACCGATCTGTGCAAGACGGCGGAAGCTGATGACATTCGCAAGTACACTCTTCTCAACCTCACGGCGAAGGACGTCATCTGCTCCTGTCTGTCTCAAAATCAGTTCAGGAACATTATGCATCTCGATCAAGTGAAGCTTATCTGGGACCGTCTCTCTGATGTCTATGAAGGCCATCGAACCCGTCATGATCCTTGGTTTGAGGACTTCAAGGAATCTCTCAAATCAATGACATTCGAACCAGAATCATCATCCTCCTCACCATGCCTTATGGCAGATGGTGAAAAGGTAACTGAATGCTATCTGTCTGAATCCAGTGATGATGAATTTGGACCCAGTTATGTCAAACTTGCTTCCCTTGCCGCTAAACAACAAAGAGCTTTGGAAAAGGTACACAACATGCTTAGTAAGAGCGATGATATGTTGGGTGAAGAAATGGATCAGTCAAAAGCTTTGGCTGAAAGTCTTCAGAGACTTCATACTAAGTATGACACCCTTCAAGATCAACATAACACTCTCTTGTCTGATCATGAGAAGCTTTCTTATGAATTTCTTCAAAGAAAGCAAGATCTTGAGAAGCTAAGAGTGAGTTATGAAGATCTTCAGAAGGAGCGCGATTCATTACTTGCTCAACAAATCAGCGCTGCTCAGGAAGAATTTGTTCCTCCGTGTTTGAAATGCATTGAACGTGAATCTGCTAATTCTTCACCTGAATGTTCAAATGCTTCTAATGCTACAAATTCTTCAACTGTCTCTGCTATCACTAATTCCTCATCTGAGGACATTTCTAGTATCACTGACGATGCAGGGCTGAGGGAATTGTACATGACAGGCATGTACAAAAGCCTCAAAGGGCATCAGACTCTTTGTGATGTGCTTAAAAAGCAGATCCTCGACAGGAACCCTAGGAAAGAGGGTATTGCCTTTGAGAGGAAACTCAATGCTGATGGTACATATTGGAAGCCTGAGCAGTACCCCAAAACCTCATGGGTTGCTGCAAAGGGACCTCCAGTTGATCCATCTAATTTATCTGGCTTTACATGTGAATCTTCTCATTCTTCTGATGAGTCATTTGACTCCAACTATAAACTGTTTAAAAATCAGAATGGTGAAGTATTTGCTAGATATGTTGGCACTAACTGCAGGAACGGTTCTCCTATGAAGAAAATCTGTGTTCCCAAAAGGTGCCTTGAAAGTCTTCAGGTGAATGTCCTCATGACACCACCTGTGAAGAATAGGAACCCAAGATCAAATTCTTCATATGGACAAAAAATTTCATATGGATCCAAGTCCTCATACGGACCAAATTCCTCACGTGGATCAAATTCCTCAAAAGGATCAAAGTCCTCATATGAACATCATTGTGCTAACAACTCTGTTTCGCAGGGAAGAGCCAAGGGCTATGAATATGAGCATTATTCTTCTAATCATTATGTTCATAAGTCCTCGAAGAATTTCTCTGCTTATTCATATGCTTACCCTAACTCCTCTTATGTGAAACGAAATGGAGTGGCTTCTATGCCACCCTTCCCGTATGGAGCTCCCAGAATGATGAACTCTTTGCCACCCCTTCAGATGTGGGTGGTGAAGAAAAAGAACTAATCTTTTATGCAGGGTCAGGTCTCCAGACGTGCGTGAACGTCTGAAGAATTTGCTGGAGACCTGAAAAGTGCCTGAAAGGATGCATGCTAATCATGAAGAAATGAACTTTCATTTCTCACGTCCTCATACTGCTTTAACTATTGCATTGCTTGATGAAATTGGTCTAATGAATTGTGATGTCATATTCTTCATTGATGAAGTATATGAAGTTCGTAAGCTGCACTAATTCATCTACAAGATGATCAACCCAAAGCCACTGAGTGAGTCCTCGATAGTGGATGTACAAATCATATGACTGGTGACAAGAATCTATTGATGGATGCTCCCTTATCACCATCGCATCTGAAGCATATCATCTTCGCTGACAAAGGCAAAAGTCAGGTATTGGGTCTAGGTAAGGTTGCGATCACAAAGGATCGACACATGGACAAAGTCATGCTTGTCGAGTCCTTAGGATACAACCTTATGTATGTCTCAATGCTTTGTGATCTTGATATGGTTGTTGTCTTTGGCAAGTAGCGTTGTGTTGTGGTTATGGAAGCTGACAATTCCAAGGTCTTCGAAGGCTTTAGGAGAGGAGACTTGTATATTGTTGATTTCTCTACAGGACCGCAACCAGCCATGTGCCTACTTGCAAAAGCTTCAGAAGGCTGGCTATGGCATCGATGACTTGGTCATGCAGGCATGAGGAATTTGCACACGCTTGCGAAGAAGAAGCATGTCATTGGAATTGAGAATGTCAAATTCCTCAAGGATCACTTGTGTGGAGTTTGTGAAGCTGGAAAGATGACCAAGGCTAAGCATCCAGCGAAGACTATCATGACCACTACTCGACCATTTGAATTGCTTCATATGGATCTTTTCGGTCCTAACCATTACTCAGCAGTCACAAATGACGCATCTCTCTATGGCTTTGTTATTGTTGATGATTACTCTCGATACACATGGGTACACATTGTTACTTACAAACATGAAGTGCAGGAAGTCTTCAAACGATTTTCCTCGAGGGCTTCAACCAACTTTGGTGTCAAGATCAAGCACATCAGAAGTGACAATGGAACTGAGTTCAAGAATTCTGGTCTTGATGACTATCTTGATGAACTTGGTATTACTCATGAGTTATCTGCTCCTTACACTCCTCAGCAGAATGGCGTCGTGGAGCGCAAGAACAGAACTCTTGTTGAGATAGCTCGCACTATGCTTGATGAGTACAAGACGCCTCGTCACTTCTGGATTGAGGCAATTTATACTGCGTGCCATATCATCAATAGGGTATATCTTCACAAATTCTTCAAGAAGACTGCCTATGAACTCCTCACTGACAAGAAACCCAATGTTAGTTATTTCAAAGTCTTCGGTGCTAAATGTTGGATTAGAGATCCTCATCACAATGCTAAATTTGCACCGAAAGCACATGAAGGTTTTATGCTTGGTTACGGAAAGGACTCGCACACCTACAGAGTCTTCAACAACGTTCTTCACAAGGTTGTTGAAACTATAGATGTGCAGTTCGATGAAACTAATGGCTCGCAAAGAGAGCACCTACCCTCTGTGATAGATGAACCAGCACCTGAGGAATCTATCAAGTTCAAGGCTACTGAGGATGTCATTCCTACCGAAGAATCTGCTGAAGAATTCATTCCAGAATGTGAAGAATGTCGAGCTAATGCACCTGAAGAAAATGGTGCTGAAGAAAATGCTGATCAAATTCCTCGACGACAACCAACTCATCCTCACGTTGCAAAAGAAGTGCAAGTTGAAAAGATCATCGATGACATTGAAGCACCAGGTCCTCTCACACGCTCAAAAGCTTCACATTTATCTAACTTTTGTGTGCACTATGCCTTTGTCTCTATCACAGAGCCCACTAAGGTAGATGAAGCATTTCTGGAGCCTGGGTGGATTCAGGCCATGCAAGAAGAATTACATCAGTTCGAACTCAACAACGTCTGGGAACTGCTTAAACGTCCAGATCCTAGCAAGCACAATATCATTGGCACAAAGTGGATCTACCGCAACAAGCAAGATGAAAATGGCCTTGTGGTGAGGAATAAGGCACGGCTTGTAGCTCAAGGCTACACACAGGTTGAAGGAATTGATTTCGATGAAACTTTTGCACCTGTTGCTAGACTTGAAGCTATTCGCAAATTACTTGCTTATGCCAACCATCATGATATCACTTTATATCAAATGGATGTGAAAAGTGTGTTCCTCAATGGTAAGCTTGAGGAAGAAGTATATGTTGCTCAACCCCTAGGTTTTGAAGATCCAAAGCATCCTGACAAAGTCTTCAGACTCAATAAGGCCCTCTATGGCCTCAAGCAGGCCCCTCGGGCGTGGTATGATACTTTGAAGGAATTCCTCATGAAGAAAGGCTTCAAAGCCGGTTCACTCGACCCTACTCTTTTCACTAAATCTTATGATGGTGAATTGTTTGTGTGCCAAATATATGTTGATGATATTATCTTTGGCTGTACTGACCAACGTTATAGTGATGAGTTTGCGTATATGATGAGTGAAGAATATCAAATGTCTATGATGGGAGAGTTGAAATTCTTCTTAGGTCTTCAAATTCCTCAACAGCGCAATGGCATATTCATATCTTAGGAGAAATACCTCAAGGATGTACTGAGGAAATTCGGCATGCAAGATTGCAAAGGCGTCAAAATTCCGATGCCCACAAATGGCCATCTGTGCACTGATGAAAATGGTATTGACTTCGATCAAAAGGTATACCGCTCCATGATTGGTTCTTTATTGTACTTATGTGCATCTAAGCCAGATATTATGCTTAGTGTTTGCATGTGTGCCCGATTTCAAGCTACACCGAAGGAATCACACCATAAGGCTGTGAAACATATTCTTTGATATCTAGCGCACACACCAACACTTGGATTATGGTACCCCAAGGGCTCGGCTTTTGATCTCATTGGATATTCTGACTCTGACTATGCTGGTGATCGTGTGGACCGCAAGTCAACATCTGGTACATGTCATTTCCTCGGACGATCTTTGGTCTGTTGGTCCTCGAAGAAACAGAACTGCGTATCACTGTCTACTACTGAAGCTGAGTACATTGCTGCTGGTTCTTGCTATGCTCAATTGTTGTGGATGAAGCAAACTCTCAAGGACTATGGCGTCAACGTGAATAATGTGCCTCTCTTCTGTGACAATGAGAGTGCCATCAAGATTGCTCACAACCCAGTTCAACACTCGAAGACAAAGCACATTCAGATTCGTCATCATTTTCTTCGCGGTCATGTGTTGAAGGGCGACATTTCTATTGAGCATGTGAAGACTGAAGAACAGCTAGCCGATATCTTCACAAAGCCCTTGGATGAGAAGAGATTTAGCAAGTTGTGGTGTGAGCTAAATATCCTAGAATCTTCGAATGTTCTTTGAAAAGGACACTCATCCTAACACTTATGCAAAATTGATGACTTAGATGTGCAACACATGAAGAAACGTTTTTCTTCAATCAATGAAGAATAACACTCTAAGTGTGAAGAAATTAACGAAGAATTTTATTCTCAGAACCCTACGACAATTGTACGCGGTGTCTGAAATCATCATTCTTATACGGTGGGTCTCGCCACCACCAAAAGTTGAAAATCTTCAATTTGAGTTTTTCCTCAGTTTTGAAATTCCTCAGTTGTTCAAAATATTCAACTTTGCAAAATCTTCACTGTTTCCATCGTTTTTCTTCATTGGCTATATATATATATATATATATATATATATATATATATATATTTATATGAGCTTATGTCCTCTACAGCATTCACTTATGGCTAATTCTTCAAGTTGGTTTTTCCGCTAAGTGAATGTAATCGGACCCTTCCCCCTCTATGCTATACTCAACCCATTCTATTCACAAATTCTTCATGTGCGTTCTATTTGAAACTCGTTCAAAATCTTCACTGTGTCCTTGTCAGCTGAAGAAATTGCGAACGGAACGTCAAAACTTATCTTATCCAAATTTTCGGCTTTGCCGCTCAAACCGTTCCGCATCCCACAAAGTACTTATCCATTCACCCACGATCTAACACGATCTCCACTTCTCAGTACGTGGGTGACACATGTCAAGCGAATGAGAAGGGTCAAGGGCACGTTCGTCCAATTTCTTCGGGCGAACAGTTTTTCACCGTGGCTATAAATGCCCCCTTTCCCCTTCCTCACTGCCTTTACTTCACTCGACCTCTCTCCAGCTCAAGCTTGTCAAACCCTAGTGCCGCCCCTACTTCATTGTCGCTGGTGAGGAAGAGCTTCACTGCCTCGACTTCGTCGCCACCGTACTCGCGCCGGCCGCGGAAATCTTCACTCCGCCACCGCCGTAGCCGTCTTCCTCCGGTGAGTTAGGGCGTGGAAGATCTGCACAGACGAACTTCACTTCTCCACCTCACAGGTTGTCGTGTTCTTCATTCAGGGTAATTAAAAGTTACTTTTACTGCCCTCTTTGATTCAAATGACTTCTACAAAATCCTCAAAAGGTGTTTATTCTTCAAATTCTTCACACACTAAACACCTCACATGTCATCTGATCTTGATTCATTTCTCTAAGCTATAATTTATCTTCAAGATTCCTCAATTGTGCGGATTTCTGATCTGTACAACTCTGGAACCTAAGACTAAGAACGCTTAGTGAAATTGTTCAAGACTCATCTGGTCAAATTCCTCAAACTTGTTCTTTTTTAAAAACCTTCTGAGAACGCATATGACCTCTCCAAATTCCTCGCAACTATACTCTGTTCACAGGTACTCATGTCTGCTGCTGAATCACTAGGTTCTCATCAACTTAACTCATTTCAGCGTTCCTCGAAGAAAAGTTGCATACTTCTTCAGAGAATTCCATTGTTCAAATTCCTCATCTGAAGAAAATGGCTAACGGTAAGAAGCCACAGAAAGGAGGAAAGAGGCCTGAGGTCAACACTGCTTTTGAAATCCCTGAGGACATCTATGCTGGGTACTACACACCCCCTGAGGAGGATAAAAATCAGCGCAAGGTGCGCATTCAAAAGATTGAGAGGAGATGGGCAAGAGAGTGGAGGGAGTACAAATATGTGACTCCAAAGTACATGAAGAAATTCGCTGTTACTCCTCCATGCTCAAGACCACCATTGGCACCTGGCCAAGAAGCAGATCCCACTAGCATCGAACGCGGTGAGGAGTTTCCTGAAGAATGGGCCAAGCGCCAGGCCAAGCTGGACAAACGGGCAAAAGATGCAGTGAACAAATTAAATGAAGATTCTGCTGCTACTGCCGCTGAGGCCTCTATAAGGCCGAAGAAATCCATGGCAAAGAAGCCTGCGCACAAGCCAAGTGCCTCTTCTTCAATGCCCTCACGGCCAATTTCCTCAGCTAAGCCCTCACGGCCAATTCCTCACGCTGCTCCTGCTCCTCCAAAGTCCTCAGCTGCTCCGACCAAATCCTCAGCACCCGTGCATCTTGCCATGTGCCAAAGGACTACAGGCATCTCTATTGCCTCAAGAGCTTCAACTAGTTCCTCGGCTGCACCAAATTCTTCAACAGGACCCTCTCTGCTGAAGACAAAGACCACTGCTAGACGAGGCTCTCGCCCAAGTCCTCACAAGAAGCAGGTCGCTTTCCAAGTGCCGTCTGAAGAAGACGAAGCTGATGATGAAGAACTTGCTGAAATCATCAGAGATAGGCAAGTCAGGGCCGCTAGAGCCAAGGGCACAAATGCGCCTCTGCTTTTGGATCCAAAGTTGATCCTCGATTACATTGATCTCTGGCACAAGGACCCAAACACTCCTATGCCTGACTTCAAGCTGACTCCTGGTCAAAGTCATATCTTGACTGCCTTCATCCAAGAAGAAAAATGAAAATTTGAGAAGGCCAGGTAGCTCAAGAAAGCACAGTACAGGAAGGAGAAATTCCTGAAGAACAACGTTGTCTCTATGACAACTGATAAACTTGTGAAGATCCAGTCTGAAATCAAAACCCTCAGCGATGATTTCAATGCTTACTATGCTGATTGGAAAGGAGCCAAGGTCAGGTTTGTTAAACTGACTAAGATGTTCACCTCAAATGTTGCAGCCCCATCGCAACAAGAAATTCCTCAGGCTGAAGCATCTGCTCAGCCAACTGAAGAACATGCCAGCACCGCTGACAATCAGGCTGCTGAAGCAAATGTGAGTTCCAGGGCTGATGACTGCATTCCAGCCGCTGATGAAACTGCCAGGGCACCCACTAGTGGTGCGCCTGAAGAAAATGAAGAGGTCAGGGCAACTGCATCAGTTGTGCCTGAAGAAAATCAACCACATTCCTCTGCTCCTCCTGCGCCTACTCCAACTCCAATCCTTCCATCTGCATCAGATGTGAAGAAGACCAAGGCTGCAGAGCGTGCAACAGTGAAGAAAAAGGAAAGCATCAGCTCCTTCAGATTCTTCAGCACCGAAGAAGATGAAGAAATTGACAAGCTCATTTGCTAATCCAATTGATGCTATTCCAGTTTCCTCCATGCCATCAAAGGAAATCGTCCCTTTTGATGAAGAATATGTGATCCCTAGTGGATCTGATGAAGAAAATTCTTCTGCTGCTTCGTCAGAGCAGATGGATGAAGAAATTGAAGTGTATAAAATCCCTTCAACCCCCATAGTTTCCTCGCCTATGCCTCAGTTTACTGCTGAAGAGGCTGGCGTTGAAGAAATGGAAGATGAAGATGTGGACACTTTGGTTGTACCACACCAGTAATGAATGATGACTTCTGGGAAAGTCAACACCCCAACTCTCCACTCTTCACTCCATTGCAACAAATTCCTCAGTCCCCGGCAACTACAGTTCAAATGGGATCTGATGAAGCTCATGAACAAGTTCCAGCCACTAGTGCTGAAGAAAATGAAAATGAAGAATTGAAGACCCAGACTGCCACTGAAGAGGAACCAGAAATTCCTCAGCCTGAAGAACCTTAGATTGCGATTCCTGAGGTTGTCATGCAACTGACTGACACTCCTCTGCCCAAGCCAAAGGATCCATTCTCAAGGAAGCAAAAATTCAAGGCTAATGACTTCTTCGGCGAGCACGTATTCTTCACTGACTACAACCCCTATGACTCTGCTCGCATTAGGAAGAGGCGTTTCTGGACTGCCAGCCAGGCAAATTTTTATTCCTCAGTGCTGTTCGACAAAGACAAAGTCTTCGATCATGAGCACATTCCTCACGTGGATATGGAATCTTTGTCGTGCTTCGGGCTAGTCCTCAGTGTTCTTTACGATGCTAGACTGTTAAATTTCTGCATTGACATATGTGATTGGAATGAAGAACTCATTCTTCAATTTTATGCAACTCTGCACATCACCGGAGACTCTGAAGATGTGAATTCATGGGTGCTGAACTGGATGTCTGAAAATACTCACTACAAAGCACCAGCTACTGAATTGCTTCAGGCTTTGCCTCTCAGTCCTCCCCTTGAAGCTGCTTGTTGCGTCTACAGTGAACCTGAGCTTACAGATCACTATATGCAAGTGCTGATGAAGCCTTTAAAGCCAGGTCAGGCCCCAAGAACAAAATTCCTTGTGAAGGAATTGTTATATGTGCCTCGGACTGTCTATCGCATTCTGACGAAGACATTGAGTCCTATCAAGGGCCACGACTCGAATGAAGAAGAAGTCGTTGACATCATGAAGAATCTGCTTTTCAATATCATTCATGGCGTTCCTGTCAACTTCCATGATTTCTTCATGAGGACTCTGGCCAATGTCGCAATGTCACCGTTTGAGTTGAAGCCTTATGCTCCGTGGATTATGAGATTCATCAGAACAAGGTCTTCACTCAACTACAAAGCTGATACACTGAACCATTGCAGCTACTTGCCCCCAATTGAAGTCCTCAAACTGACATTTTCCTCAGCTGATGAAAAGGGCAAGGCTACTGCTGTCATTGATGAAGGCATTCGTCCATTGGATGGTCAATTTCGCAAGGCTGCATCCTACTCCACCAATGATGACTCTGCCACCCATGACTCTGCCGCCAACGCAACCAAGCCAAATCCTCAAGGCACAGCTCCCAGGGTGATGACTGACCGTGAGCTTCTCCTCAGTCTTCACCAGAAGGTTGATCGTAATCACAAATGGGTCAAGCGTCAGTTTGGTTCAATTCTTCACAACATGACTGCTACCCACAATGCAGTGAAGAAAAACCATTACTACCTTCATGAAACCCTCAACCGCACCTGGGCTGTTCTGTCGCACATATATGGTGAAGAAGATCTGAAGAAAATGGGTCTCAACGAAGATTTTGACTGGGCTGCACCTCCTCCGAAGAAGTACAAGAAGGTCAAGATTCCTTCCTTGGTGGCCAGCTCCTATTCTTCATCACGTGAGACTGATGAACATGAAGACTTGGACGACACTGCGGCAGGCCCTACTACAACAAACGACCCCAACAACGCTGACGCTCCTTCATCAACTTGATATTCTTCAGGGGCGTTAGTCCTCATTTTCAAACCTTTTGGTCATCTGATGACAAAGGCGGAGAAATTTGAGTTAGTCTTCAAGCGGGTCTATCTTATATGGGCGTTTTTTTCTAAGTTACAACTCTCGTTCTTCTGATGACTTTGTTGGATCGGGTTGTAAACTTAAAACTCTATGGTGGCCTGATACTTTTGCTGTTTTCTTCTGCATTCTTATTCCTCGTTAATGTTATTGCACGCATGCTGAATTACATCAGTCACCATATTTCATCATGCATTTCAAATTCTTCATATATTATGTCAAATGCGTGTATGAATTACAAGATATAGGGGGAGATCTCCATGATTTTACTCTTCAAGTGTGCATTGGTTCAAAAGCAAATTCCTCACTATGCACATCTTCAGGGGGAGTTCTTCTATATCTTGCAATCAAATTCCTCAATATCAGTTTTTACACTTCATATGTTTATCCCCGTTGAGAACTTAACCTATATTGTCATCAATCACCAAAAAGGGGGAGATTGTAAGTGCATCTAGTGCCCCATAGTGATTTTGGTGTATTGAGGACTTATAGGTTAAGGGACTAATGTGTTTATGAGTGTACACAGGTCTATAAGTCTATGAGGAGTTTGATATTTACAGAGAAAGTCGACCCCTGAAAATGAAGTTCTTCGACTGAAGACTTTGGATTTCTGAAGACTTTCTGAAGACTTTGAAAGTGAAGAAATTGGTGTGACCTTGAAGACTTGGTATTCATTTGAGGAACATGAAGCGTGAAGACTTTTGTTTTCGTAGTTTCATTTTCTCTTTCTTGAGTCATAGGAAACACCGTACTGTTAAAGGGGGTCGAGGAAATACTAAGGAAAAATTTCCATGTGATGCTCAACTCAAAATCCTACACCTACCAATCCCTTCGAGTGAAGCCATTGGAAATCTCACACAGTTCAGTCATATTCTTCATTGACAGAGACGAAGTTCTTCTGGTCTCTGAGGAATTTGTTCTGACTGAGGAGTTAGGAATTTGCCAGTGCGGATTGCCTACACAGTGAGAAACATGATAGCCCTGACGAATTTGATACTCAAATTTCCGACCGTTGCTGTGCTATACGCCAGCTGTCCCAAAATATCTACCCACCTAACGGTCATATCATTTAAGGGCATTTATGTCTTATCATGCCGGGCTGCTCCCTAGGCTATAAATAGCCGCCACCTACAACCACTAGCTGGTTGGCTGCTCCGAGAGAAACTGACACTTGTCATTTGAGAGCATCCCATCCTCCGAGGACTTTGAACGAAAATCATCAAGTGAGGAAAACCCAAACCCCAAAACACCCACAAACCCAAGTGATTGAGCATCACTGAAGAGATTGATCCTGTGTGGATCCGACGCTTGTTACCTTTGAAGACTGTGCTTCTTCCAGACGGTTAGGCGTCATGGTCTAGAGCATCCAAGAGGAAATTGTGGATCGCCGAGTGACCGAGTCTGTGAAGGTTTGGAAGTCACCTGAAGACTTACCACGAGTGATTGGGCGAGGTCTGTGTGACCTTAGCTCAAGGAGAATACGGTGAGGACTGTGTGTCCGGGACTGTGTGTCCTCAGGTTTAAATACCTAGCCGCTCCAACCAGACGTACAACTGAGACAGCAGTTGGAACTGGTCTACCAAATCATTGTCTTCACCAAGCCTACTGGTTCTATTTCCTCAACTCTTTCATTTCCTCATAACTGTGTTGTGCACTTGTTCATATCTGTGTTGAAGACTTTGACTGAAGACTTTCTCAATTTCCTCAGTTCAATTTCTTCAGTCTGTTTGTCTTCATCCTGTGCTATCCTGTGTTTACGCTTTCTGTACTCTGTGCTTGTCCTCATTTCATCATGATGACTATGCTTGTGTTCTACTATGCATACTTTTGAGTACTTATTCCGCTGCAAGTAGTTCTTCGCTAAGGAATTTCCTCAGCCACAAATTCCCCAGTGAAGAATTCATAAAAATCGCCTAGTCACCCCCCCCCCCCCTCTAGTCGATATAACGCACTTTCACTCCCTCCGGTTCTGTTATCAGTCAGGCATGGGTTTAAAGTCCAAAATTTGGGTAATAAAACATACTAATCCCTCCGTTCCTAAATGTAAGTCTTTTTTAGAGATTCCAATGTGACTACATACAGAGCAAAATAAGTGAATCTACACTATAAAATATGTCTATTTATATCCGTATGTAGTTCTTACTAAAATCTCTAAAAAAGACTTATATTTAGGAATTGAGGGAGTATGTGATATGCCACAAAAATATATGATTGGAAACTTCATTTGACGACTAAATTCGATAGAATTGTTGGAAGTGAGTACTCCCTCCATTCCTTTATGTAAGGTAACCACTTGAGCCAAAAGAAGGGTAGCCATGGGCCATGGTAAACGCTGCCTGCATGCTTATCCAATGGAGGTCATGGGGTGTAACCGTGTAAGAGGTACTTAATCGAACGAGCTAAGAGACAACTAACTGGTCGTGATGGTCCACAACGAAAGTATTCTACAGGCCAAGTGACTGTTCAGTAGTGGAACCGGCTGTACAAACTTCAAACTGAACCATATTTTATGTGGTGGCTTCCTATGGCCTTGGTGCAAGTTGGCAGAGACGTCTCGTGTCTGGGGGTGGCAGGTAATTAAGATGATGCTCAGCCTGATAAGATTCCAGCCAGTGCAGTCAACCGCCAAATTACAAAAGAGGCACGCAGGAAAGCACCCATGCATGATGCATCGGCTCCAGTGATGCATGAACCTTTTATATTTGTGTACTTCTTCCACAAGGGTACCAATTAATTGTGTACTTATCCATAGACAATGCAATAGCAAATGATGAGTGAGTGACGCTTATGCTAGGAAGCCACGGTAGAGCATATAGCGGCTTGATGTACATATTGCAAAGAGTAGTATCTCTTATTAAAGCATTTCAAATCCTATTAGAATAGGATTTAAAGTTGATTCTAAAACAATCAAATTTCATTAAATTTGTTTCGCTGTCAAATATCTAATTAGTTGTTTATTTTATAATTTTGATATTTAGAATTTCAATCTAGCCCCGACACATCACAATGATACAGAGGCTGGGGGTTTCAACCTTCTTTTCGAAAAAAATCTTGTGCCCACCAAAAAACTTTACTCGATATATGTTGTTTATATGCAAAGGACCTACGTGGAGCTTCTTGCCCAATCATAACATGATGTCAGGTCCGTGCAACAAGGCCACCATGCAATGCATCTGGTCCGTGCAGAGGCGCGAGATCCGTTGTGGCTAGCCAAGACAACACCTCGCTCTACCCTTGCCGTGGTAGGAGGGAAACGCCACCATCACCATGCCTCAACATCCAAGCACCAGCAAAACGTCATCGATGTCGAGTAACACCGCCATGTCCAGGTTAACAACGACCACCCCTCATCCGGAGAGAGACCCTGTCACCGCCATCCATGGAATGAGCATTGCTTGCCAGCTTATTCCCGCGGTGGCAAGGGGACCATAGAGAAAGGAGGAGGTCAGGGCGACGGCAGCTAGGGTTCACCAATGCCGCCACGAGTTCATGTAAACATAAAATCGGCGTAGATGTAATGGTTGCGAATATGAATAAAGTTACATACGTTTCTAAAAAAATGGCCAGAAAATAAATACAAAAAATGAAAATCGGAAATAAAACCGGTAAAACAGAAAATAAAAATGAATCATAAAACCTTCTAAAACCTTGGCAAAACCGGGCAAAAGGTTCTAGAAGGTTCCTAAGACCGACGTTGACCTCTCGCGTCCACCCACTTAACGGGTCGACATGATAACAGCGTGTAGTGGGCGATCCACTTAGTATTGCTTGTAATGGGCCGCCTATAGCATTTTTGTTTAAATTTACGGGTGGTCGGCCCCAAGCATGACCTAGTAACCACATAGTTTATATTTCTGGAAAAAGATTTTAAACTTAAAAGATTTTTAAAATGTTATGAAAACCGGTTTAAATAGTTTTAAAATGCATATATTCTGGAAACTAGAAAAAAAATCATCTTCCTCAATATAAATGTTAATTATTTAAAATAAATCTTCATCTCATGCTTCAAAAAGTTTTTGTATTAGAAAGTATTCATGTATTCGAAAAAAATGTCCACTTGTTCTACAAAACAGCTATGTATTAAAACAATGTTCATGTAAGTCTAGATATATCTTCATATACTTTGAAGAAAAAGTTTAAGTATTTTCCACCAAAATAATGTAAGACGAAAATAAATACTGAAAAAAAATAGAAATAAAATTAATGCAACTTTTGAAGTTTCTATGCATGTGTTTTAAAATTAATGCTCCTTTGATTCAAAGGATTATCATACCAATTTTAGAGAATTAGAATCTTTATATATTTCTCATACATTTGTCGTTCGATTCATAGGAACGAACCCTATGCGAATTCTTTCATTTGTACATTCAAGCATCCGTTCCAACCTATTGGAAACAATCCTTGTTTTTCATGTGACACAATCAGACAAACCCAAATCATGTAGAATTTAAATGAGCATGGTATTCCTTCCCGTGCTTTTACTGTCCATGCATTTTTACAATCATGCTAATCAAAGAGGCCCTAACTTGTCAGAAGGGTGGAGTTGCATGTTTTATGTCTGTCATGAAGATCATTATCCACTGCATTTGAACATGTACTAATACTACCCCTCCATCTCAAAAAAACTTATATAAATTTTGGAAGCCAATCGGTGGGTAGTTTGGCCATGTTTGTAGGAAAAACCATCACAATTACTACAACACTACTAAAAATATAACATGACAAATATATTCTATTGTGTATCTAATGATATTTATCTGGTGTCAGAGTTTTTGATAGTTTTATCTACAAATTGGATCAAAGTTGCACTATTTGTCTCCCGACAAAATTTTAGGCCTCTTTTCAGACATGCTGAGAGTAGTAAAGTAGATTTTCATGTTAGAAATGAATTAAATGGAACACAAAATAATACATTTATTACCCATACTTGAGACATTGATTTACTTCCGCAACTAATTAACTTACAACGATCTAGTCTAAAAAGGGAAACAAAAGAAGCTTCCAAAACGAGAAAGATGCATGAACAAATTACATGATGGATTTCCCGGTTACGGGACGCCACTACCGTCAGCTGTCCCAGGCCTGTCCGTGACGCCGGCGTGCATGAGCAGCGTCCAGACGAGCGTGACGAACTCACCACCGCGCCCCATGGCCTCGACATGGCCCTTGACGTTCTTCGACGGTGCGACAAAGAGCACCATCTCCGACCAGAAATCCGACAGGAACCGCCACGCCGCCGCCTCGTCCTCCGCGTACGCCTCCACCAGGCGTCTCCCAAGCTCGGCGCCGCGCTGCAGCACCTCGTCCCTGCTGGTCGCGCCCAGCTCCTTGAGCAGCCGCTCGTACCTTTGCGACGTCTCGCTGGCGCCGTCGTCGTCCTTTCCCAGCGCCGCCTTCACGTCCGCCACCACTTCCTTGTACCGCTTGTCGGTCCACGCCGGGCTGTCCGGCAGCAGCCCTGGCGCAGCCGCCAGCAGGTACGCGCAATAGTAGGATAAATGGCAGGCGGCTGTCATGTCGGCCGCCGCCGACCCCGGGCATGCCGTGTGCGAGTACTTCATCTCGAAGAGCCTGGAGGCGATGTGGCAAGCGAGGATATGCTCCGTGGTGCTGCTGGTGCCGCTTCCGGCGTCGATGGCCGGCCACGCCCAGCTGTCGACCTTGCCGCCGAGGCCCACCCGGTGCGCCGCCGGCGTGCTTCCTTTGTCCAGTCCCCCATAGCTGCTCTTCAAGGACCTGAGCACCGCGTCCTTCACGGCCGGTGAGACTTCCACCGACCTCATCAGCCCTGCGCGCCCATATAGCTTCTCCGAGAAAAGCCCCGACCGCCTCCCAAAACGGCGGGGCTCCAGCACCGAGTTCTGCCCGATTTTGTCACTCCAACGCTTCGCCGGCCTGAGACGCAGCACCGTGTCCAGCGCTGCATCTGTGCAGCGCCCAGGTGTACCACTTCTGAATCTGATGTAGTGGCCGAGCAAGGCCATCTTGGTCCAGTTGGAGCACACGCCGGCGATGATCTCACACGCTTCAGTGAGCACGGCGGCCAGCAGGAGGAACAAAGTGATGAAGTAGTAAGCTTTTTGGTAAGATGCTGGATCTGGAGCCGGGGCATTCCTGGCAGGGCCGGGTGTGAAGGCAATTACTCTTTTGTCATGATAAACCACTCCCACGCCGATAGCTCCGGCGATGATGAGAACCGAAAGGATGTAGTTCAGGACGGCGCACCACCCACTGAACGAGCACAATGGGAGTGGAGAGTAGTAGAAATCACTTGCAAACCAGAGCTCATCCACGAGGACTCGGAACACCCGATCCGTATCGGTGCCTCCTTTGCCGTCCCCGGCGGCAGCGTCCATGCCCCTGAGCACGAAGTCGACGGCGTTGCTAGACCCTGCCTCGGCCAAGGGGTACCCCGAGAGCTGACGACGGAGACTCTTGAATAGGGAGAAGGAAAGGCAGAGGTCCCTGAGCTCCCGCCGCTTGGCGAGGAGGCCGTTGCCATGGTCGGACAGCCACCAAACACGGTTGAGGGTCACGAGTGTGCTGAGCTTATTCTTGAGAGCGTCGCTCTTGATGCGGTACCCCTGGGGCTTTTCCTCGACGTGCTCCTTGCTCTCCCCTACGACCACGTAAGGAGGCACATGACTATTGCCCTCCTCCGCGCCGTCCTCGACGAGCTGAGCCATGTAGCCAGAGACAAGCCGGGCGTTCTTGCCGACGGCGTAGGAGCTGCTCGCCATGAGGAAGACGACCAGCTTGAGCACCACCTTGGCAAAGCCGAGCAGGAAGAAGACGATGAAAATCGCCTTTCCCTCGAACTTCAACCATCCTGCCTCGGGAATGCACATCACGATGAGGCAAGCTACCCAGGCGTACATGAAGAGGAGCTCCACAGGGGTCCGGACCTTCTGGCCGTCGACGCTAACGTCGCCGGAGGAAGGCGAGGCGGAGGCGGCGGCCGCCGAGGCCGCGGCGGCGTCAGCGTTGCCCTTGATGATGACGATGAGCACGCTCCACAGGAGGAGCGTCCACATGGTCTGGACCTCCGGGCTGTCCTTGCCGTTTTCGACTTTCTGGCAGCCTGGACGGCCTTGGCAGCCTTGCAGCGCCTTCCTCTCCCCCAACAAGGCGCTGATAGCCGAGGAGGTGAGCGGGATGAAGGCGGCGGAGGCGCCCCAGACAACAAAGCGGAGCACCGGGTGGCGGCAGCGGCGGCTGTAGGTGCTGAGCGCCACCACCAGAATGGCGAGCACCGCCGAGGCGACCGACAGGCCTGGCACGCGGGCCGCCTCGACGGCAGACTGAATCGTGCTGCTCGTATCCATGTTGCCAGTAGTACAAGATGTTTGAACTGGAATCAGTGGTGGTGTTTGTGTGTTGATGCTTGGGAGCGTGCCCATTTATAGGGCAGAACGGCCGGCGTTTGGAACCACTGAAATGGGCTGGTGCCATGGCCGCTGCCACCAAGTCGGCAGTCGGCATGCACCCACCACCTGACGTACGTGCGCTGTGATTTTCGAGCGGGAAAGGAGAAATCATTTGCGGGTACAGGTTGACTTACCACAGTTGTTGTCGTCTTTGGATGCTTGATTTCTTCTTTATTTGGGCGAGAAGCTGTCAATGAAATAAGCGAACCCGGTAACGGTCATGCATGCACGCGTGGGAGCCTCGGAAAGTCAAAATGTAAGGCAAGTCGGCATGAGGTTGATGGAACTGAAAATGGATTATTCTGCTGTCACGTAAACGTCATACTGTCATACCCATAGGACCATATAGCTAACTTATGTATATTCATGTCATACAACCTAGTGGCGAACCCGCTATACTTACTTCCTCTGATCCATATTATTTGTCGTTGACTTAGTACAACTTAAAGGGAGTAGCTAAATCCATTACCGTTGACCTCAGACATGTTAAACACATACATGATTGGGGGTTTGCATAATGAGGTGTCAATTGTTAATTGGATGTTAGTGGGATGGTAGGCCCACCATGAAATTCAAGAGGGGTGGTTAGTTAGGAGAGAAGGGGTTTTCGTAAGCTTACGTAAAAGTTGTTCGTAGGTGTAGCATTTTAGGAGTGCCCCCGTGGTGTCACTAGGTGGGGTGCGTGGGCTGTAGCTACCGATGGGGCCGTGGGAGGTGGGGGTAGAAACTATTGACACAGCTAGCTGTGTCGAATTCGGACTTTGTGCTTCGATCTAGGGTTGCCGTGCTAGGGCAATGGTTGGAAAGAATGCGCGAGAGGCTCAAAATCCAGGTGATATTAGAGATGGTCACAGAGACGACATTTCAAACGCAGGCTAGCATGACTCACTCGGCGATGTGGTCTAGACAGATTAGCACATGGATGTCACCACAACGAATGTGAGACGAGGTGGCTTTGGTGCGGTGTGTTCCGGCCTTGTGAGTAGAGGGTAATGCTAGTTCATGCTCCGACCGATTGCGCCGACTCTTCTTCTAGTGCCGTAAGATGCTTAAACTTGTGTGGTCTCACATACTCACTTGCCACTGTCAATATGCATAGAGTTGTCCGTCTATGGACCAAGGTTTTGTTGATTTTGTGTAGCTCACATCAGAATGCATTTCATCATAAAAATTTACATACATATAGTATACATCTCTATATACATGTGTAGAAATTTTCAAAAAAGAACTTTAAAAGTTGATTTTTAAGTTTCTTTTTAAATTCTTGCTTCATCGAGCCCAAACTCTGTTAGCAATTTCTGACAATAAACCCCCTATTATACCTACTTTAAGTTTGGCATTCCATTTCTCGGTGGAGTTGTACTGGCCGCTTGGCCCTTCTTCTAGAAATGATGATACACCCATGGTGTATTCTAGGAAAAAACTATTGGCCATTGCACTGTCCACGGATAAGAACACAATTATTTGGTACCCTCGAGGAAGATAAACACAAAGGTTCATGCATCACTAGAACCGATGGGGGATGCTTTCACGCGTGCTGGTGCTCCCTTTTGTAATCGACGGTTGACTGAACTGGCGAATGGAGCTTCAAGCACTGGAATCAAACTGACCTGCCAAGCAAGTGACGTCTCTGCCTGCCAACTTGCACCAAAGACATGTTTACTTATGCTCCTCCTAGCCAGGAAGCAATCAAGCAACCGGGCCGTACGTACGTGTACGCTGCGACGATTTATCTTTTCGACATGAAAATTTACACGGACGTTAAAATATGGTCCATTTTGAAGTTTGAACGGCCGGTTGCACTACTAAACAGTCACTTGGCATGTAGAAATAGAATACTCACGTTCGGGACCATGACGACCAGTTAGTGAACTGTCGCTTAGCTCGCTCAACTAGTTAAACTGATGTTACACACCCATCCACGTCTCCCAAAACCTCCATTGGATAAGCAATAAAGCATTCAGGCTCGGTTTTCGATGTTAACCCTTCTTTTGGCTCAAGTGGTGCCATATGCATTGCATATGGGCTTAGGGGAGCCGTTTGGGAAAATTTGACCATTCGAATGTCTGCGGAGGTGTCCGTCAGTTTTTGATCGTGTCCGTTTTGAGCCCTATTTGTTTGCACGCGCAGTCATGCTTCATTCCTATTATATGTCCGGTCACATCCATTTGATTGATGGAGATGAAAAAAGAGAAAGAAAAGAAAGAATGAAGAAAGAGAAAAGAAAATCAAGGTGGCCAAACCCTAGATGGCGCACTGTCCGAACACACCTAGACATCCCCATATCCTTCCCATACATGGTCTCGGTATGAGGGTGTGCGAACTACCCGGGCATACGGGGACGAGTGAAGTCTATTTTAAACCCTGAGTTTGTATAGCTCGTCGTAAATGAACCTTCAACTCTAAATCCCTGAAGTTTGTACTCTGTACTCACTGATCCCGATCTATATGTCAACCTTAGATCCATTTGGCGCACAGGAAAAAAGATGATCCCTGTCGGGATTGACTTTTACTCTCACTTACTACACTGGCCTGCATGTCATGTGCATCTTCAATCCATGACCCCATCTAGCTTCGGGCCTAATGCAAAGATCGGTCGGGAGAGTGGGAGGCCGGCGCTGGCTGGCGTGCAGGCTCCTGGGCGTGGTCGGCGGCATGCGCCAGGAGATCTTTCTCTCCGTGGACGAGGAGGTTCCCAGCACGCTGCTGGGAGTCCATGGCGCGGCACGGGTGTGCGTGGTGCTAGAAGCACGCGGTCTACCTGGTCATGGCGCTTGGGCACGGCGGCCACGGATGCGCCATGTCCTGCGTTTAGGCTAGATGGTGGTTGCTGCTCACCGCCATGTGCTCCTGCGAGCACCATGCCAGTATGCCACCATCGCCGCTGCAACATGAGCTAAAGCATAACCCAACCACCATGCCAGTGCGCATGCTCTCCTTCTCTGTTAGCACTACTTATTATCTAATGCTTGCAACACTGAATTTGACATATATACTTTCCTCTTCGTTCATCTCCAATTTCTTTAAATTGTTTGCAGGGCCGGCCCTGGGGAGGGGCAGGGGGGTGGCCGCCCCGGGCCCCCCGAAACCAGGGGCCCCCACCGAGGTATGCAGGCCTATGGGCCAATGTCAAAAAAAATACAAGGGCTGGGCGTTGGGCTTTCACGCAGATGCGCAAGCGCAAGCAACAGCCCAGCGATTGACTCGTTTCGTGCGCGAGCGAGTCCCTCACGTGAAAAAAAGGAGCGATTGCGCCGAGCCCTTCCTATTCCATCACGACATCACGCAAACCCAGGCCGGCAGGCACAGCTATTCCAACCCTAGGCCGCCAACGCCCGACGTCCGTACTGCCGCCCTCCCTCCTGACTCTTGCTAATTTCCTTCATAATTCTCCGTTGATTTCAATTCCCGGGGCCCCCAATGCTAATCCAGTTCGCCGCTGATTTCAATTGATTCCAGCCCCCCATCTGTAATTCTGTGTGGGCGCACGCACTGATGCTCGTAACCGATTCAATCATCAGGTATATCATATTGTCGTTCGTTGATACATAGCCGGTATTGTTCAACAATTGATGCAAGAGTTTTTTTTCCGGCACTGTGTGTTACCATCTCGTCGAGAAAACAAGACATATGGATCGAGTAGCGATAAAAGAAAAAGGTTGTGGATAAATTGATACAATTACATAAGTCATGGTGTTTAAAGATATATTTGGATTTTTATTGAGCCCCGGCACCTTGAAGTCATTAAGTGATAATGAACTAGAAGAATGTTGCACAAAATTTTCAGAAACTTTCTCTCTTGATGGTTCATATGATATTGAGGTATATGATTTTATTCTGTACTGAATATCATGATATTTATTTTGCATGACGTAATGTCTGCTATGGAGATTTTCAGGAATGTCAGAGAAGCTAATGGTTATCCTAATATCTCTATTGTTTATCGCATTACTGTGCCTGTGATGGTCGCATCTGCCGAAAGAAGATTTTCGAAGTTGGAATTATTGAAGAATTATTTGTGGCCAACAATGAATCAAGAGAGGTTAAATGATTTGGCTATATTATGCACTCATAAGTTATTGGTTGAGATTGACATCGACCCCATCATAAATGACTTTTGATCAAGAAATGTTAGAAGAAAATTTAAGGTAATATGTATAATTATTTGATACGCCTACTGATTTCGAATTCATTTAAGTGTTATGATAATACTATATACATATATATTTGTATATTGATTGTTATTATTATGATGTCTATATTAAGGCCCCCAAGTTTTAGTTTCGCCCCGGGCCCCCAAAAACTTAGGACCGGCCCTGATTGTTTGAATCTGTAGATTGTTTCATGAAATTGATCTTGCTAACATGATGGCCACCTTCTCGGAAGCCTTGCTCTTTAGGATGTACTTCCCCATGGCACCGCGGCTTCTGCAGGCCGGTTGTTGGGCGACGAATTTGGTGTCCGCCGGCGGTAGTGCCGCCTTGCGATGGCCGCTGGAGGCGGATGTAGAATGGAGGGGCAACAGGTGGAGCGGCAACTGCAGCAAGTTTTCCACCATTGACTCTGCTGCCAGCATTTGTGTACGGCGAGCTGTCCGGCTCCGGCTCGAATATGTACCGTGGAGCTCCTTACCCGTGCCTCCTCTGCCGCCGGCGAGCTGCTAGTAACCCGGTGCCGGAGCTCACTCTGCGTACCCTGTGTTCCCACCTCCGACAAAGGGGAGGCTCCCGTGTTCCCTATCGAATCTTGCCGTCCGCGAGCCTAGCCCTCCATGGATGCCACCGCTCGTGTACGGCGAGGCGCCGGGCTCTGTTCGCTCCTGTGTGGCTTCCTGTGGCCGACGCAGCCGCCCAGTTCACGCACATGATCCAAGTATGCTGCCTTGCTGGTTGCTGCATGGTCGTATGGACTCACGCGAGGAGAAAGAGAAGATGAGAGATAGATGAAGAAGATGAAGATGACATGTAGGCCCGGGTTGTCAATGAGAGAAGCAAGTGATCCCGACCGGGATTGCGCTTACAAACAGGCTAGGCTTGGTTTAGGGTTGAAAACGACCAGGGTTAGAGAGTACAGGGTATAGACTTCAAGGATTTAGAGGTGAGGGTTCGTTTACGACAAGCTTTACAAACTCGAGGTTTTAATCAGACTTCACTCTATGGGGACAAGGTGAAGGGTCCAGGTGAATCATCTTTCCCTTCTCTCTTTTCTCCGGACAATGACCGCATTGTCTACCCGAACATTTGCAGAGGATTTAAATGAACCGTCTGTAGATGCTCTGGGCGGCCACTATATATGGGAGTAGATAAGAGTAATATAATTGTGTGCATATATGTAACTCCCTAGCCATTTTCTACTTGCTTGATGGCACCGTCGGCTCCTCTGGTTCGACATCTTGTAAGCTGAGACTTTCTTTTCGAAGAGGAACAAATCTATTAAAAAAGATTCCTCAAACATACAAAGCATCTCAAACATAATAAAAATTACAACGAGGTCTATGGACCACATCATTGTCGTCATCAGAACAAGGCGTTAACGTGTCGTTGTTGCTGCTCCCATGCCGGAGCCGGCCTGATATTGTCGATGATAGTCGGAAAGTCTACGTGCACATGCCCCTAAGGACCAGCACCCCGAAGCCACAGTTGTCACCATTGACTCGATCTAAACAATCTGACACCAAATCTCGCTTTTACGTACCTGCAGTGTGATTTTCGAGCGGAAATAATTTGCGGGTATAAGTTGACTTGACCTCGATGATACTGGAATACCAGTACCACAACTGCTGTCTTTGGATGCTTGATTTCTTTATTTGGTGGAGAAGCTGTCAGTTAAATAAGCGAAACCCGTAATAGTCATGCATGTACACGTGGGAGCCTTGAAAAGTCAAAATGTAAGGCAAGTCGGCATGAGGTTGATGGAACTGAAAACGAATTATTCTGCTGTCCCGTACACGTCATACTGTCATACCCATAGGACCATAGCTAAGTTATGTATATTGATGTCATACAACCTAATGGCAACTAGCTATAATTACTTCCTGCGATCCATATTATTTATTGCTACCATTCAAAAAAATATTATTATTTGCTGACTTAGTACAACTTTAAAGGGAGTAGTAGCTAAATCCATCATCGTTGACCTCAAACATGTTATACACATACATGATTGGGGGCTTATGTAATGAGGTATCAATTGTTAATTTGATGTTCCACCCTAAAATTGAGGAGGGGTTGTTAGTTAGGAGAGGAGGGATTTTCATAAGCTTACGTGAAAGTTGTTTGTAGGTGTGGCATTTTCGAGTGCCCCCTGTGGTGTGACAGCCCGTTGGTGCCTTGGTGGGGTGCGTGGGCTGTAGCTGCGGGTGGGACCGTGAGTCGGTGGGTGGTGGGGGTAGAAACTATCGACGCAACTAGCTGCATCGAATTCGGACGTTGTGCTTCGATCTAGGGTTGCCTTGCTAGGGCCAAGGTCGGAAAGAACGTGCGTGAGGCTCAAAATCCATGTGGTTTTAGAGATGGTCACACAGATGGCATTTCAAACGTAGGCTAGCATGAGTCAAAATCTTCATTGTGTCCTTGTTAGCTGAAGAATTTGCGAACGGAACGTCAAAACTTATCTTATTCAAATTTTCGGCTTTGCTGCTCAAACCGTTCCGCATCCCACGAAGTACTTATCCATTCACCCACGATCTAACACGATCTTCACATCTCAGTACGTGGGTGACACATGTCAAGCGAATAAGAAGGGTCAGGGGCACGTTCGTCCAATTTCTTTGGGCGAACAGTTTTTCACCGTGGCTATAAATACCCCCTTTCCCCTTCCTCACTGCCTTTACTTCGCTCGACCTCTCTCCAGCTCAAGCTTGTCAAACCCTAGCGCCGCCGCTACTTCATTGTCGCCGGTGAGGAAGAGCTTCACTGCCTCGACTTCGTCGCCGCCGTACTCGCGCCCGCCGCGGAAATCTTCACTCCGCCACCGCCGTAGCCGTCTTCCTCCGGCGAGTTAGGGCGTGGAAGATCTGCACAGACGAACTTCACTTCTCCACCTCACAGTTCGTCGTGTTCTTGGTTCAGGGTAATTAAAAGTTACTTTTACTGCCCTCTTTGATTCAAATGACTTCTACAAAATCCTCAAAAGGTGTTTATTCTTCAAATTCTTCACACACTAAACACCTCGCATGTCATCTGATCTTGATTCATTTCTCTAAGCTATAATTTCTCTTCAAGATTCCTCAATTGTGCGGATTTCTGATCTGTTCAACTCTGGAACCTAAGACTAAGAACGCTTAGTGAAATTGTTCAAGACTCATCTGGTAAATTTCTCAAATTTGTTCTTTTTTAAAAACCTTCTGAGAACGCATATGACCTCTCCAAATTCCTCGCAACTATACTCTGTTCACAGGTACTCATGTCTGCTGCTGAATCACTAGGTTCTCATCAACTTAACTCATTTGCAGCGTTCCTCGAAGAAAAGTTGCATACTTCTTCAGAGAATTCCATTGTTCAAATTCCTCATTTGAAGAAAATGGCTAACGGTAAGAAGCCACAGAAAGGAGGAAAGAGGCCTGAGGTCAACACTGCTTTTGAAATCCCTGAGGACATCTATGCTGGGTACTGCACACCCCCTGAGGAGGATAAAAATCAGCGCAAGGTGCGCATTCAAAAGATTGAGAGGAGATGGGCAAGAGAGTGGAGGGAGTACAAATATGTGACTCCAAAGTACATGAAGAAATTCGTTGTTACTCCTCCATGCTCAAGACCACCATTGGCACCTGGCCAAGAAGCAGATCCCACTAGCATCGAACGCGGTGAGGAGTTTCCTGAAGAATGGGCCAAGCGCCAGGCCAAGCTGGCCAAACGGGCAAAAGATGCAGTGAACAAATTCAATGAAGATTCTGCTGCTGCTGCCGCTGAGGCCTCTGTAAGGCCGAAGAAATCCATGGCAAAGAATCCTGCGCACAAGCCAAGTGCCTTTTCTTCAATGCCCCACGGCCAATTTCCTCAGCTAAGCCCTCACGGCCAATTCCTCACGCTGCTCCTGCTCCTCCAAAGTCCTCAGCTGCTCCGACCAAATCCTCAGCACCTGTGCATCTTGCCATGTGCCAAAGGACTACAGGCATCTCTATTGTCTCAGGAGCTTCAGCTAGTTCCTCAGCTGCACCAAATTCTTCAACAGGACCCTCTCTGCTGATGCAGGGCTGAAGGAATTGTACATGACAGGCATGTACAAAAGCCTCAAAGGGCATCAGACTCTTTGTGACGTGCTTAAAAAGCAGATCCTCAACAGGAACCCTAGGAAAGAGGGTATTGCCTTTGAGAGGAAACTCAATGCTGATGGTACATATTGGAAGCCTGAGCAGTACCCCAAAACCTCACGGGTTGCTGCAAAGGGACCTCCAGTTGATCCATCTAATTTATCTGGCTTTACATGTGAATCTTCTCATTCTTCTGATGAGTCATTTGACTCCAACTATAAACTGTTTAAAAATCAGAATGGTGAAGTATTTGCTAGATATGTTGGCACTAACTGCAGGAACGGTTCTCCTATGAAGAAAATCTGGGTTCCCAAAAGGTGCCTTGGAAGTCTTCAGGTGAATGTCCTCATGACACCACCTGTGAAGAATAGGAACCCAAGATCAAATTCTTCATATGGACCAAATTCTTCATATGGATCCAAGTCCTCATACGGACCAAATTCCTCACGTGGATCAAATTCCTCAAAAGGATCAAAGTCCTCAGATGAACATCATTGTGCTAACAACTCTGTTTCGCAGGGAAGAGCCAAGGGCTATGAATATGAGCATTATTCTTCTAATCATTATGTTCATAAGTCCTCGAAGAATTTCTCTGCTTATTCATATGCTTACCCTAACTCCTCTTATGTGAAACGAAATGGAGTGGCTTCTATGCCACCCTTCTCGTATGGAGCTCGCAGAATGATGAACTCTTTGCCACCCCTTCAGATGTGGGTGGTGAAGAAAAAGAACTAATCTTTTATGCAGGGTCAGGTCTCCAGACGTGCGTGAACGTCTGCAGAATTTGCTGGAGAGCTGAAAAGTGCCTGAAAGGACGCAGGCTAATCATGAAGAAATGAACTTTCATTTCTCACGTCATCATACTGCTTTAACTATTGCATTTCTTGATGAAATTGGTCTAATGAATTGTGATGTCATATTCTTCATTGATGAAGTATATGAAGTTCGTAAGCTGCACTAATTCATCTGCAGGATGATCAACCCAAAGCCACGGAGTGAGTCCTCGATAGTGGATGTACAAATCATATGACTGGTGACAAGAATCTATTGATGGATGCTCCCTTATCACCATCGCATCTGAAGCATATCATCTTCGCTGACAAAGGCAAAAGTCAGGTATTGGGTCTAGGTAAGGTTGCGATCACAAAGGATCGACACATGGACAAAGTCATGCTTGTCGAGTCCTTAGGATACAACCTTATGTATGTCTCAATGCTTTGTGATCTTGATATGGTTGTTGTCTTTGGCAAGTATCGTTGTGTTGTGGTTATGGAAGCTGACAATTCCAAGGTCTTCGAAGGCTTTAGGAGAGGAGACTTGTATATTGTTGATTTCTCTACAGGACCGCAACCAGCCGTGTGCCTACTTGCAAAAGCTTCAGAAGGCTGGCTATGGCATCGATGACTTGGTCATGCAGGCATGAGGAATTTGCACACGCTTGCGAAGAAGAAGCATGTCATTGGAATTGAGAATGTCAAATTCCTCAAGGATCACTTGTGTGGAGCTTGTGAAGCTGGAAAGATGACCAAGGCTAAGCATCCAGCGAAGACTATCATGACCACTACTCGACCATTTGAATTGCTTCATATGGATCTTTTCGGTCCTAACCATTACTCAGCAGTCACAAATGACGCATCGCTCTATGGCTTTGTTATTGTTGATGATTACTCTCGATACACATGGGTACACATTGTTACTTACAGGAAGTCTTTAAACGATTTTCCTCGAGGGCTTCAACCAACTTTGGTGTGAAGATCAAGCACATCAGAAGTGACAATGGAACTGAGTTCAAGAATTATGGTCTTGATGACTATCTTGATGAACTTGGTATTACTCATGAGTTATCTGCTCCTTACACTCCTCAGCAGAATGGCGTCGTGGAGCGCAAGAACAGAACTCTTGTTGAGATAGCTCGCACTATGCTTGATGAGTACAAGACGCCTCGTCACTTCTGGATTGAGGCAATTTATACTGCGTGCCATATCATCAACTGGGTATATCTTCACAAATTCTTCAAGAAGACTGCCTATGAACTCCTCACTGACAAGAAACCCAATGTGAGTTATTTCAAAGTCTTCGGTGCTAAATGTTGGATTAGAGATCCTCATCACAATGCTAAATTTGCACCGAAAGCACATGAAGGTTTTATGCTTGGTTACGGAAAGGACTCGCACACCTACAGAGTCTTCAACAACGTTCTTCACAAGGTTGTTGAAACTGTAGATGTGCAGTTCGATGAAACTAATGGCTCGCAAAGAGAGCACCTACCCTCTGTGATAGATGAACCAGCACCTGAGGAATCTATCAAGTTCAAGGCTACTGAGGATGTCATTCCTACCGAAGAATCTGCTGAAGAATTCATTCCAGAATGTGAAGAATGTCGAGCTAATGCACCTGAAGAAAATGCTGAAGAAAATGGTGCTGAAGAAAATGCCGATCAAATTCCTCGAGGACAACCAACTCATCCTCACGTTGCAAAAGAAGTGCAAGTTGAAAAGATCATTGATGACATTGAAGCACCAGGTCCTCTCACACGCTCAAAAGCTTCACATTTATCTAACTTTTGTGGGCACTATGCCTTTGTCTCTATCACAGAGCCCACTAAGGTAGATGAAGCATTTCTGGAGCCTGGGTGGATTCAGGCCATGCAAGAAGAATTACATCAGTTCGAACTCAACAACGTCTGGGAACTGCTTAAACGTCCAGATCCTAGCAAGGACAATATCATTGGCACAAAGTGGATCTACCGCAACAAGCAAGATGAAAATGGCCTTGTGGTGAGGAATAAGGCACGGCTTGTAGCTCAAGGCTACACACAGGTTGAAGGAATTGATTTCGATGAAACTTTTGCACCTGTTGCTAGACTTGAAGCTATTCGCATATTACTTGCTTATGCCAACCATCATGATATCACTTTATATCAAATGGATGTGAAAAGTGCGTTCTTCAATGGTAAGCTTGAGGAAGAAGTATATGTTGCTCAACCCCCAGGTTTTGAAGATCCAAAGCATCCTGACAAAGTCTTCAGACTCAATAAGGCCCTCTATGGCCTCAAGCAGGCCCCTCGGGCGTGGTATGATACTTTGAAGGAATTCCTCATGAAGAAAGGCTTCAAACCCGGTTCACTCGACCCTACTCTTTTCACTAAATCTTATGATGGTGAATTGTTTGTGTGCCAAATATATGTTGATGATATTATCTTTAGCTGTACTGACCAACGTTATAGTGATGAGTTTGCGTATATGATGAGTGAAGAATATCAAATGTCTATGATGGGAGAGTTGAAATTCTTCTTAGGTCTTCAAATTCCTAAACAGCGCAATGGCATATTCATATCTCAGGAGAAATACCTCAAGGATGTACTGAGGAAATTCGGCATGCAAGATTGCAAAGGCGTCAAAATTCCGATGCCCACAAATGGCCATCTGTGCACTGATGAAAATGGTATTGACTTCGATCAAAAGGTATACCGCTCCATGATTGGTTCTTTATTGTACTTATGTGCATCTAAGCCAGATATTATGCTTAGTGTTTGCATGTGTGCCCGATTTCAAGCTACACCGAAGGAATCACACCATAAGGCTGTGAAACATATTCTTCGATATCTAGCGCACACACCAACACTTGGATTATGGTACCCCAAGGGCTCGGCTTTTGATCTCATTGGATATTCTGACTCTGACTATGCTGGTGATCGTGTGGACCGCAAGTCAACATCTGGTACATGTCATTTCCTCGGACGATCTTTGGTCTGTTGGTCCTCGAAGAAACAGAACTGCGTATCACTGTCTACTGCTGAAGCTGAGTACATTGCTGCTGGTTCTTGCTATGCTCAATTGCTGTGGATGGAGCAAACTCTCAAGCACTATGGCGTCAACATGAAGAATGTGTCTCTCTTCTGTGACAATGAGAGTGTCAAGATTGCTCACAACCCAGTTCAACACTCAAAGACAAAGCACATTCAGATTCGTCATCATGTTCTTCGCGATCATGTGTTGAAGGGCGACATTTCTATTGAGCATGTGAAGACTGAAGAACAGCTAGCCGATATCTTCACAAAGCCCTTGGATGAGAAGAGATTTAGCAAGTTGTGGTGTGAGCTAAATATCCTAGAATCTTCGAATGTTCTTTGAAAAGGATACTCATCCTAACACTTATACAAAATTGATGACTTAGATGTGCAACACATAAAGAAACGTTTTTCTTCAATCAATGAAGAATAACACTCTAAGTGTGAAGAAATTAACGAAGAATTTGATTCTCAGAACCCTACGACAATTGTACGCGGTGTCTGAAATCATCATTCTTATACGGTGGGTCTCGCCACCACCAAAAGTTGAAAATCTTCAATTTGAGTTTTTCCTCAGTTTTGAAATTCCTCAGTTGTTCAAAATATTCAACTTTGCAAAATCTTCACTGTTTTCGTCGTTTTTCTTCATTGGCTATATATATATATATATATATATATATATATATATATATATATATATATATATATGAGCTTATGTCCTCTACATCATTCACTTATATGGCTAATTCTTCAAGTTGGTTTTTCTGCTAAGTGAATGTGATCGGACCCTTCCCCCTCTATGCTATACTCAACCCATTCTATTCACAAATTCTTCATGTGCGTTCTATTTGAAACTCGTTCAAAATCTTCACTGTGTCCTTGTCAGCTGAAGAAATTGCGAACGGAACGTCAAAACTTATCTTATCCAAATTTTCGGCTTTGCCGCTCAAACCGTTCCGCATCCCACGAAGTACTTATCCATTCACCCACGATCTAACACGATCTCCACTTCTCAGTACGTGGGTGACACATGTCAAGCGAATGAGAAGGGTCAGGGGCACGTTCGTCCAATTTCTTTGGGCGAACAGTTTTTCACCATGGCTATAAATACCCCCTTTCCCCTTCCTCACTGCCTTTACTTCGCTCGACCTCTTTCCAGCTCAAGCTTGTCAAACCCTAGTGCCGCCGCTACTTCATTGTCGTCGGTGAGGAAGAGCTTCACTGCCTCGACTTCGTCGCCGCCGTACTTGCGCCCGCCGCGGAAATCTTCACTCCGCCACCGCCGTAGCCGTCTTCCTCCGGCGAGTTAGGGCGTGGAAGATCTGCACAGACGAACTTCACTTCTCCACCTCACAGTTCGTTGTGTTCTTGGTTCAGGGTAATTAAAAGTTACTTTTACTGCCCTCTTTGATTCAAATGACTTCTACAAAATCCTCAAAAGGTGTTTATTCTTCAAATTCTTCACACACTAAACACCTCACATGTCATCTGATCTTGATTCATTTCTCTAAGCTATAATTTCTCTTCAAGATTCCACAATTGTGTGTATTTCTGATCTGTACAACTCTGGAACCTAAGACTAAGAACGCTTAGTGAAATTGTTCAAGACTCATCTGGTCAAATTCCTCAAACTTGTTCTTTTTTAAAAACCTTCTGAGAACGCATATGACCTCTCCAAATTCCTCGCAACTATACTATGTTCACAGGTACTCATGTCTGCTGCTGAATCACTAGGTTCTCATCAACTTAACTCATTTCAGCGTTCCTCGAAGAAAAGTTGCATACTTCTTCAGAGAATTCCATTGTTCAAATTCCTCATCTGAAGAAAATGGCTAACGGTAAGAAGCCACAGAAAGGAGGAAAGAGGCCTGAGGTCAACACTGCTTTTGAAATCCCTGAGGACATCTATGCTGGGTACTACACACCCCCTGAGGAGGATAAAAATCAGCGCAAGGTGCGCATTCAAAAGATTGAGAGGAGATGGGCAAGAGAGTGGAGGGAGTACAAATATGTGACTCCAAAGTACATGAAGAAATTCGCTGTTACTCCTCCATGCTCAAGACCACCATTGGCACCTGGCCAAGAAGCAGATCCCACTAGCATCGAACGCGGTGAGGAGTTTCCTGAAGAATGGGCCAAGCGCCAGGCCAAGCTGGCCAAACGGGCAAAAGATGCAGTGAACAAATTCAATGAAGATTCTGCTGCTACTGCCGCTGAGGCCTCTGTAAGGCCGAAGAAATCCATGGCAAAGAAGCCTGCGCACAAGCCAAGTGCCTCTTCTTCAATGCCCTCACGGCCAATTTCCTCAGCTAAGCCCTCACGGCCAATTCCTCACGCTGCTCCTGCTTCTCCAAAGTCCTCAGCTGCTCCGACCAAATCCTCAGCACCTGTGCATCTTGCCATGTGCCAAAGGACTACACGCATCTCTATTGCCTCAGGAGCTTCAGCTAGTTCCTCAGCTGCACCAAATTCTTCAACAGGACCCTCTCTGCTGAAGACAAAGACCACTGCTAGACGAGGCTCTCGCCCAAGTCCTCACAAGAAGCAGGTCGCTTTCCAAGTGCCGTCTGAAGAAGACGAAGCTGATGATGAAGAACTTGCTGAAATCATCGGAGATAGGCAAGTCAGGGCCGCTAGAGCCAAGGGCACAAATGTGCCTCTGCTTTTGGATCCAAAGTTGATCCTCGATTACATTGATCTCTGGCACAAGGACCCAAACACTCCTATGCCTGACTTCAAGCTGACTCCTGGTCAAAGTCATATCTTGACTGCCTTCATCCAAGAAGAAAAATGAAAATTTGAGAAGGCCAGGTAGCTCAAGAAAGCACAGTACAGGAAGGAGAAATTCCTGAAGAACAACGTTGTCTCTATGACAACTGATAAACTTGTGAAGATCCAGTCTGAAATCAAAACCCTCAGCGATGATTTCAATGCTTACTATGCTGATTGGAAAGGAGCCAAGGTCAGGTTTGTTAAACTGACTAAGATGTTCACCTCAAATGTTGCAGCCCCATCGCAACAAGAAATTCCTCAGGCTGAAGCATCTGCTCAGCCAACTGAAGAACATGCCAGCACCGCTGATGACAATCAGGCTGCTGAAGAAAATGTGAGTTCCAGGGCTGATGACTGCATTCCAGCCGCTGATGAAACTGCCAGGGCACCCACTAGTGGTGCGCCTGAAGAAAATGAAGAGGTCAGGGCAACTACATCAGTTATGCCTGAAGAAAATCAACCACATTCCTCTGCTCCTCCTGCGCCTACTCCAACTCCAATCCTTCCATCTGCATCAGATGTGAAGAAGACCAAGGCTGCAGAGCGTGCAACAGTGAAGAAAAAGGAAAGCATCAGCTCCTTCAGATTCTTCAGCACCGAAGAAGATGAAGAAATTGACAAGCTCATTTGCTAATCCAATTGATGCTATTCCAGTTTCCTCCATGCCATCAAAGGAAATCGTCCCTTTTGATGAAGAATATGTGATCCCTAGCGGATCTGATGAAGAAAATCCTTCTGCTGCTTCGTCAGAGCAGATGGATGAAGAAATTGAAGTGGATAAAATCCCTTCAACCCCCATAGTTTCCTCGCCTATGCCTCAGTTTACTGCTGAAGAGGCTAGCGTTGAAGAAATGGAAGATGAAGATGTGACATTGGCTGTACCACACCAGTAATGAATGATGACTTCTGGGAAAGTCAGCACCCAAACTCTCCACTCTTCACTCCATTGCAACAAATTCCTCAGTCCCCGGCAACTACAGTTCAAATGGGATCTGATGAAGCTCATGAACAAGTTCCAGCCACTAGTGCTGAAGAAAATGAAAATGAAGAATTGAAGACCCAGACTGCCACTGAAGAGGAACCAGAAATTCCTCAGCCTGAAGAACCTGAGATTGCGATTCCTGAGGTTGTCATGCAACTGACTCACACTCCTCTGCCCAAGCCAAAGGATCCATTCTCAAGGAAGCAAAAATTCAAGGCTAATGATTTCTTCGGTGAGCACGTATTCTTCACTGACTACAACCCCTATGACTCTGCTCGCATTAGGAAGAGGCGTTTCTGGACTGCCAGCCAGGCAAATTTTTATTCCTCAGTGATGTTCAACAAAGACAAAGTCTTCGATCATGAGCACATTCCTCACGTGGATATGGAATCTCTGCCGTGCTTCGGGCTAGTCCTCAGTGTTCTTTACGACGCTAGACTGTTAAATTTCTGCACTGACATATGTGATTGGAATGAAGAACTCATTCTTCAATTTTATGCAACTCTGCACATCACCGGAGACTCTGAAGATGTGAATTCATAGGTGCTGGACTGGATGTCTGAAAATACTCACTACAAAGCACCAGCTACTGAATTGCTTGAGGCTTTGCCTCTCAGTCCTCCCCTTGAAGCTGCTTGTTGCGTCTACAGTGAACCTGAGCTTACAGATCACTATATGCAAGTGCTGATGAAGCCTTTAAAGCCAGGTCAGGCCCCAAGAACAAAATTCCTTGTGAAGGAATTGTTATATGTGCCTCGGACTGTCTATCGCATTCTGACGAAGACATTGAGTCCTATCAAGGGCCACGACTCGAATGAAGAAGAAGTCGTTGACATCATGAAGAATCTGCTTTTCAATATCATTCATGGCGTTCCTGTCAACTTCCATGATTTCTTCATGAGGACTCTGGCCAATGTCGCAATGTCACCGTTTGAGTTGAAGCCTTATGCTCCGTGGATTATGAGATTCATCAGAACAAGGTCTTCACTCAACTACAAAGCTGATACACTGAACCATTGCAGCTACTTGCCCCCAATTGAAGTCCTCAAACGGACATTTTCCTCAGCTGATGAAAAGGGCAAGGCTACTGCTGTCATTGATGAAGGCATTCGTCCATTGGATGGTCAATTTCGCAAGGCTGCATCCTACTCCACCAATGATGACTCTGCCACCCATGACTCTGCCGCCAACGCAACCAAGCCAAATCCTCAAGGCACAGCTCCCAGGGTGATGACTGACCGTGAGCTTCTCCTCAGTCTTCACCAGAAGGTTGATCGTAATCACAAATGGGTCAAGCGTCAGTTTGGTTCAATTCTTCACAACATGACTGCTACCCATAATGCAGTGAAGAAAAACCATTACTACCTTCATGAAACCCTCAACCACACCTGGGCTGTTCTGTCGCACATATATGGTGAAGAAGATCTGAAGAAAATGGGTCTCAACGAAGATTTTGACTGGGCTGCACCTCCTCCGAAGAAGTACAAGAAGGTCAAGGTTCCTTCCTTGGTGGCCAGCTCCTATTCTTCATCAGGTGAGACTGATGAACATGAAGACTTGGACGACACTGCGGCAGGCCCTACTACAACAAACGACCCCAACAACGCTGACGCTCCTTCATCAACTTGATATTCTTCAGGGGCGTTAGTCCTCATTTTCAAACCTTTTGGTCATTTGATGACAATGGGGGAGAAATTTGAGTTAGTCTTCAAGCGGGTCTATCTTATATGGGCGTTTTTTTCTAAGTTACAACTCTCGTTCTTCTGATGACTTTGTTGGATCGGGTTGTAAACTTAAAACTCTATGGTGGCCTGATACTTTTGCTGTTTTCTTCTGCATGCTTATTCCTCGTTAATGTTATTGCACGCATGCTGAATTACATCAGTCACCATATTTCATCATGCATTTCAAATTCTTCATATATTATGTCAAATGCGTGTATGAATTACAAGATATAGGGGGAGATCTCCATGATTTTACTCTTCAAGTGTGCATTAGTTCAAAAGCAAATTCCTCACTATGCACATCTTCAGGGGGAGTTCTTCTATATCTTGCAATCAAATTCCTCAATATGAGTTTTTACACTTCATATGTTTATCCCCGTTGAGAACTTAACCTATATTGTCATCAATCACCAAAAAGGGGGGAGATTGTAAGTGCATCTAGTGCCCCTTAGTGATTTTGGTGTATTGAAGACTTACAGGTTAAGGGACTAATGTGTTTATGAGTGTACACAGGTCTACAAGTCTATGAGGAGTTTGATATTTACAGAGAAAGTCGACCCCTGAAAATGAAGTTCTTCGACTGAAGACTTTGGATTTCTGAAGATTTCTGAAGACTTTGAAAGTGAAGAAATTGGTCTGACCTTGAAGACTTGGTATTCATTTGAGGAACATGAAGCGTGATGACTTTTGTTTTCGTAGTTTCATTTTCTCTTTCTTGAGTCATAGGAAACACCGTACTGTTAAAGGGGGTCGAGGAAATACTAAGGAAAATTTTCCATGTGATGCTCAACTCAAAATCCTACACCTACCAATCCCTTCGAGTGAAGCCATTGGAAATCTCATATAGTTCAGTCATATTCTTCAGTGACAGAGACGAAGTTCTTCTGGTCTCTGAGGAATTTGTTCTGACTGAGGAGTTAGGAATTCGCCAGTGCGGATTGCCTACACAGTGAGGAACATGATAGCCCTGAGTAATTTGATTCTCAAATTTCCGACCGTTACTGTGCTATACGCCAGCTGTCCCAAAATATCTACCCACCTAACGGTCATATCATTTAAGGGCATTTATGTCTTATCATGCCGGGCTGTTCCCTAGGCTATAAATAGCCGCCACCTACAACCACTAGCTGGTTGGCTGCTCCAAGAGAAACTGACACTTGTCATTTGAGAGCATCCCATCCTCCGAGGACTTTGAACGAAAATCATCAAGTGAGGAAAACCCAAACCCCAAAACACCCACAAACCCAAGTGATTGAGCATCACTAAAGAGATTGATCCTGTGTGGATCCGACGCTTGTTACCTTTGAAGATTGTGCTTCTTCCAGACGGTTAGGCGTCATGGTCTAGAGCATCCAAGAGGAAATTGTCGATCGCCGAGTGACCGAGTCTGTGAAGGTTTGGAAGTCACCTGAAGACTTACCACGAGTGATTGGGCAAGGTCTGTGTGACCTTAGCTCAAGGAGAATATGGTGAGGACTGTGTGTCCTCAGGTTTAAATACCTAGCCGCTCCAACCAGACGTACAACTGAGACATCAGTTGGAACTGGTCTACCAAATCATTGTCTTCACCAAGCCAACTGGTTCTATTTCCTCAACTCTTTCATTTCCTCATAACTGATAACTGTGTTGTGCACTTGTTCATATCTGTGTTTGAAGACTTTGACTAAAGACTTTCTCAATTTCCTCAGTTCAATTTCTTCAGTCTGTTTGTCTTCATCCTGTGTTATCCTGTGTTTACGCTTTCTGTACTCTGTGCTTGTCCTCATTTCATCATGATGACTATGCTTGTGTTCTGCTATGCATACTTTTGAGTACTTATTCCGCTACAAGTAGTTCTTCGCTAAGGAATTTCCTCAGCCACAAATTCCTCAGTGAAGAATTCATAAAAATCGCCTATTCACCCCCCCTCTAGTCGATATAACGCACTTTCACTCCCTCCGGTTCTGTTATCAGTCAGGCATGGGTTTAAAGTCCAAAATTTTGGTAATAAAACATACTAATCCCTCCGTTCCTAAATGTAAGTCTTTTTTAGAGATTCTAATGTGACTACATACAAAGCAAAATAAGTGAATCTACACTATAAAATATGTCTATTTATATCCGTATGTAGTTCTTACTGAAATCTCTAAAAAAAGACTTATATTTAGGAATGGAGGGAGTATGTGATATGCCACAAAAATATATGATTGGAAACTTCATTTGACGACTAAATCCGATAGAATTGTTGGAAGTGAGTACTCCCTCCATTCCTTTATGTAAGGTAACCACTTGAGCCAAAAGAAGGGTAGCCATGGGCCATGGTAAACGCTGCATGCATGCTTATCCAATGGAGGTCATGGGGTGTAAGCGTGTAAGAGGTACTTAATCGAACGAGCTAAGAGACAACTAACTGGTCGTGATGGTCCACAATGAAAGTATTCTACAGGCCAAGTGACTGTTCAGTAGTGGAACCGGCTGTACAAACTTCAAACTGAACCATATTTTAACTTCCGTGCAAATTTCCAGTACTGCATGCCTGGTGGCTTCCTATGGCCTTGGTGCAAGTTGGCAGAGACGTCTCGTGTCTGGGGTGGCAGGTAATTAAGATGATGCTCAGCCTGATAAGATTCCAGCGCCTGGAGCCCCATTCGCCAGTGCAGTCAACCGCCAAATTACAAAAGAGGCACGCAGGAAAGCACCCATGCATGATGCATCGGCTCCAGTGATGCATGAACCTTTTATATTTGTGTACTTCTTCCACAAGGGTACCAATTAATTGTGTACTTATCCATAGACAATGCAATAGCAAATGATGAGTGAGTGACGCTTATGCTAGGAAGCCACGGTAGAGCATATAGCGGCTTGATGTACACATTGCAAAGAGTAGTATCTCTTATTAAAGCATTTCAAATCCTATTCGAATAGGATTTAAAGTTGATTCTAAAACAATCAAATTTCATTAAATTTGTTTCGCTGTCAAATATCTAATTAGTTGTTTATTTTATAATTTTGATATTTAGAATTTCAATCTAGCCCCGACACATCACAATGATACAGAGGCTGGGGGTTTCAACCTTCTTTTCGAAAAAAATCTTGTGCCCACACAAAAACTTTACTCGATATATGTTGTTTATATGCAAAGGACCTACGTGGAGCTTCTTGCCCAATCATAACATGAAGTCGGGTCCGTGCAACAAGGCCACCATGCCATGCATCTGGTCCGTGCAGAGGCGCGAGATCCGTTGTGGCTAGCCAAGACAACACCTCTCTCTACCCTTGCCGTGGTAGGAGGGAAACACCACCATCACCATGCCTCAATATCCAAGCACCAGCAAAACGTCATCGATGTCGAGTAACACCGCCATGTCCAGGTTAACAACGACCACCCCTCATCAGGAGAGAGACCCTGTCACCGCCATCCATGGAATGAGCGTTGCTTGCCGGCTTATTCCCGCGGTGGCAAGGGTAGCATAGAGAAAGGAGGAGGTCAGGGCGACGGCAGCTAGGGTTCACTAATGCCGCCACGAGTTCATGTAAACATAAAATCAGCGTAGATGTAATGGTTGCGAATATGAATAAAGTTACATACGTTTCTAAAAAAATGGCCAGAAAATAAATACAAAAAATGAAAATCAGAAATAAAACCGGTAAAACAGAAAATAAAAATGAATCATAAAACCTTCTGAAACCTTGGCAAAACCGGGCAAAAGGTTCTAGAAGGTTCCGAAGACCGACGTTGACCTCTCGCGTCCACCCACTTAACGGGTCGACATGATAACAGCGTGTAGTGGACGATCCACTTAGTATTGCTTGTAATGGGCCGCCTATAGCATTTTTGTTTAAATTTACGGGTGGTCGGCCCCAAGCATGACCTAGTAACCACATAGGTTATATTTCTGGAAAAAGATTTTAAACTTAAAAGATTTTTAAAATGTTATGAAAACCGGTTTAAATAGTTTAAAAATGCATATATTCTGGAAACTAGAAAAAAAATCATCTTCCTCAATATAAATGTTAATTATTTAAAATAAATCTTCATCTCATGCTTCAAAAAGTTTTTGTATTAGAAAGTATTCATGTATTCGAAAAAAATGTCCACTTGTTCTACAAAACAGCTATGTATTAAAACAATGTTCATGTAAGTCTAGATATATCTTCATATACTTTGAAGAAAAAGTTTAAGTATTTTCCACCAAAATAATGTAAGACGAAAATAAATACTAAAAAAATAGAAATAAAATTAATGCAACTTTTGAAGTTTCTATGCATGTGTTTTAAAATTAATGCTCCTTTGATTCAAAGGATTATCATACCAATTTTAGAGAATTAGAATCTTTATATATTTCTCCTACATTTGTCGTGCGATTCATAGGAACGAACCCTATGCGAATTCTTTCATTTGTACATTCAAGCATCCGTTCCAACCTATTGGAAACAATCCTTGTTTTTCATGTGACACAATCAGACAAACCCAAATCATGTAGAATTTAAATGAGCATGGTATTCCTTCCCGTGCTTTTACTGTCCATGCACTTTTACAATCATGCTAATCAAAGAGGCCCTAACTTGTCAGAAGGGTGGAGTTGCATGTTTTATGTTTGTCATGAAGATCATTATCCACTGCATTTGAACATGTAGTACTAAATACTACCCCTCCATCTCAAAAGAAGTTATATAAATTTTGCATGAAGCCTTGGTGGGTAGTTTGGCCATGTTCGTAGGAAAAACCATCACAATTACTACAACACTAATAAAGATATAACATGACAAATATATTTTATCGTGTATCTAATGATATTTATTTGGTGTCAGAGTATTTGATAGTTTTATCTACAAATTTGATCAAAGTTTCACTATTTGCCTTCCGACAAAATTTTAGGCCTTTTTCCAGACATGCTGAGAGTAGTAAAGTAGATTTTCATGTTAGAAATGAATTCAATGGAACACAAAATAATACATTTGTTACCCATACTTAAGATTTTGATTTACTTCCGAAACTAATTAACTTACAACGATCTAGTCTAAAAAGGGAAACAAAAGAAGCTTCCAAAACGAGAAAGATGCATGAACAAATTACATGACGGATTTCCCCGGTTACGGGACGCCAGTACCGTCAGCTGTCCCAGGCCTGTCCGTGACACCGGCGTGCATGAGCAGCGCCCAGACGAGGGTGACGAACTCCCCGCCGCGCCCCATGGCCTCGACGTGGCCCTTGACGTTCTTCGACGGTGCGACGAAGAGCACCATCTCCGACCAGAAATCCGCCAGGAACCGCCATGCCGCCGCCTCATCCTCGGCGTACGCCTCCACCAGGCGGCTCCCAAGCTCGGCGCCGCGCTGCAGCACCTCGTCCCTGCTGGTCGCGCTCAGCTCCTTGAGCAGCCGCTCGTACCTTTGCGCCGTCGACTCGCTGGCGCCGTCGTCGTCCTTTCCCAGCGCCGCCTTCACGTCCGCCACCACTTCCTTGTACCGCTTGTCGGTCCACGCCGGACTGTCCGGCAGCAGCCCCGGCGAGGCCGCCACCAGGTACGCGCAGTAGTAAGACAAATGGCAGGCGGCTGTCATGTCGGCCGCCGCCAACGTTGGACACGCCGCGTTCGAGTACTTGATCTCGAAGAGCCTCGCGCCGATGTGGCAAGCGAGGATATGCTCCGTGGTGCTGCTGGTGCCGCTGCCGCTTCCGGCACCGATGGCCGGCCACGCCCAGCTGTCAACCTTGCCGCCGAGGCCTACCCGGTGCGCGGCGAGGGTGCTTCCTTTGTCCAGTCCCCCATAGCTACTCTTCAAGGACCTGAGCACCGCGTCCTTAACGGCCTGGGAGAGTTCCACCGACCTCATAAGCCCTGCGCGCCCATACAGCTTCTCCGAGAAAAGCCCCGACCGTCGCCCGAATCGGCGGGGCTCGAGCACCGAGGTCTGCCCGATCTTGTCGCTCCAGCGCTTCGCGGGCCTGAAACGCAGCACCGTGTCCAGGGCCGCGTTGGTCCAACGACCGAGCGTGCCACTTCTGATGTAATGGCCGATCAACGCCATCTTGGTCCAGTTGGAGCACACGCCGGCGATGATCTCACACGCTTCGGTGAGCACGGCGGCGAGTAGGAGGAACAAGGTGATGAAGTAGTAGGCTACCTGGTACAATTCTGGACCCTTAGCTGGGTTCTCTTTGGCCCGGTCGGGACCGACAACGATCACCCTTTTGATTTGATAAAGCACTCCCACTCCAATAGCTCCGGCGATGATGAGGACCGACAGGAGATAGTTGAGGGCGGCGCACCACCCACTGAAGGAGCACAGCGGGAGCGGCGAGTAGTAGAAATCACTTGCGAACCAGAGCTCGTCCACAAGGACTCGGAACACCCGCTTGGCATCCACGCCTGCTTTGCCGTCGCCGGCCGCAGTGTCCATGCCCCTGAGCACGAAGTCGAGAGCATTGCTGGATCCTTCCTCGGTCAACGGGTACCCTGAGAGGCGACGCCGGAGACTCTTGAAGAGGGAGAATGAGAGACAGAGATCCCTTAGCTCCAGCTTCTTGGCGAGGAAACCGTCGCCGTGATCGGACAGTGTCCACACCCGGTCGAGCGTGATGAGAGCGCCGAGCTTGTCCTTGTTTTTCTTGACGGGGTCGCTTTCGCGCTTGATGCGGTACCCTTGGGGCTTTTCCTCGACGTGCTCCTTGCTCTCCCCTACAACCAGATAAGGAGGCACATGGCCATGGCCATCCTCGGCGCCCTCCTCGACCAGCTGCGCCATGTAGCCGGAGACAAGCCGGGCGTTCTTGCCGATGGCGTAGGAGTTGCTCGCCATGAGGAAGGCGACCAGCTTGAGCACCACCTTGGCAAAGCCGAGCAGGAAGAAGACGACGAAAATTGCCTTTCCCTCAAACTTCAACCATTCCGCCTCAGGAATGCACTCCACGATGAGCCACACCACCACGGCATACGTAGCCAGTAGCTCCACTGGGGTCCGGACCTTCTGGCCGTCGACACCGACGTCGCCCGAGGAAGGCGAGGCGGAGGCGGCGGCAGCGGAGGCCGCGGCCGTGTCGGCATTGCCCTTGATGATGAGGATGAGGACGCTCCACAGGAGGAGCGTCCACATGGTCTGGACCTCTGGGCTGTACTTGCCGCCTTTGCAAGTCGGGTCTTCGCACTCTTTCAACAGCTTGAGCATCTTCCTCTGCCCCAGCAAGGCGTTGATGGCGGAGGACGTGAGCGGTATGAAGGCGATGGAGGCGCCGGAGATGATGAGGCGGAGTGCCGGGTGGCGGCAGCGACGGCCATACGCGCTAAGCGCCACCACCAGAATGGCGAGCACCGCGGAGGCGATCACCTGGACCTGCACGAAATCGACCCCTACTTGTTGGACCTTCTTCACAGCAGACTGAACTATACCTATACTGCTCATGTTCACTTCTTCTTACTAGTACAAGAGGTTATCAACGGCGGTGTGTGCAAGTGTGTTGATGCAGTGGAGAGTGATGGAGCGTGCCCATTTATAGGGGAGAGCGGCCGGCGAGACTGGCGTTTTGGAGCCACTGAAATGAGCTGGTGCCATCGCCTCTGCTAGCCATCTCGGCACCAAGCAATCTTACATATGATTTTTTTTCCTACAAAAAGCTTATGATCTATTCATCTTTAATCATGATAGTACAACGAACACTAGAAATAATAAAATCCAAATCTATAGACCACTTAGCGATGGATACAAGCACTAAAGCAAGCCGAAGGCGTACCGCCGTCATCGCCCCTCCATCGTCGGAGCTGGACAAAATTTGTTGTGGTAGACACTCAGCAAGTTGCCGTGCTAAGTCCCCGTATGACCAGCACACCAAAACAGCAACCGTTGCCGATGAAGAGTAGCATGGGTCGGAAGTATCCAACCTAAAAACACACGAACATAGACAAACGACCACCAGATCTGAGCAGGTCCATCAAAGACAGATCCATTAGAGACACACCTTCACACGTCCACCGACGATGCTAGACGCACCGCCGAAACATGGCTAGGCGGGGAGTACCTTATTCCATCTTCAGGGAGCCGTCGTCGTCTCGTCTTCTTAAAAAAGACACAAATCATAACAAAACTCAAATAAACATATAAAAACAGAGCCCTCCCCCGGCAAGGGCCGGGATCCACCACCCCATGCTCCTAAGGCCACAAGAGACGAGGTGGACCGGCGACGACGTCAGCGAGAGGCGGAGGAACCCTAAGCTTTTTAGGGGAGAGGAGCCAGGAGGCGGCAGCTGCTAACCTTAGGTATGATTTTGGAAAATAAGTAGACGGAGTTGAAAATTTTGCGTAAACATTTTCTAATTTACTATGATTTGTGGATATAGGTTGACTTGACCCGGATGATATGATACTCGAATTCCAGTACCAATGCTGCTATGTATGTGGGCTTATTTATCATTTGGATCGAGAGGCTGTCGATGAGATAAGCGACTGCCGGTAATACTAATAGTCATGCACGCGCGAGAGCATAACAAGTAGAAAGGTCAAAGTGCAGCTAGGGCAAGTTGGCATGAAGTTGATGGAACTGAATTTTACTTTTGTCCCGTACACATCACACTGTCGTATCCATAAGACCACAATTAACCTGCGCATAGTATATTCATCTGCTGGCAGATAACCACGTACTACCTCTGATCCTTCTGGTTTGAGTAAATAGCATAAAACTACTAGTTTACAGACTAGGATTCCATAGCGGTGTGCGGTGGTGGTGTGTGGGGGCTAGAGCCATGACGTCGAATTCAAACTTTATGAATGAACGAATTCAAACTTTATGAGTGGATTTGGGCTTCCTTGTTGCGGCCAAGGTCGACAACCAAGCGTGGGAAGCTTGGAGGCCTGCGCAGTGGTTCTGGAGATGGTCATGGAGGTGACATTTCGAGGGCAGGGTGGCAGGACCCTTACAACATTGGGGATCTATGCTGACATGCTTGGATTAGCACATGAAAGCCGTAACAACGACTCTGTGATGTGGTGGCTTTGGTTCAGTGTCTATCGTCATGTGATGTGGTGACCTATTTTTTCTTGGCAACATGTTTGTGGAGTCATTTCCCCCCTATTTTTCTCTACTTGACCAAGTTATAAGTTTTCACGATTCATTCCGCTTGTAAAATGAATCAGTTATGTTATATTTGTGGAATCACATGAACCCTTGACTTTTTGATGAGGTCCATTAACAGAATCCAGCATTGCTAATGCACGTGTTCTCGCTTTTTTTGAACCTTGGACGGTAGAACAATAGTTCTACAGTAATATATTAATAATCAAAACAAATTACAAAGCCCATACAAGTACATGGCATTCAGCCAATACCCTCTCTCTCAAACATGATCAACTGAATTACATGTTGTTCTCTAACAAGCATGTGTTCTCGTTATATATGGAACGTCGCTAATATCATTATGGTTTATAAAGGAGTGCACGGCTGCCAAAAGGAACTTACAAATAGATGAAAATATGACCAAGCCAACTATTTACTATCAGCAAAGAATCAACTAAAACCAGTGGATCCCACAAACCCATCAAACGTGCAAAGTTCCTCCTACGAACATTTGCTCATCTTCATTAAGTTTTGGTAGATTAATAACAATTACGGTATAAACACGCTTTAATTTTTAAACACCGAAGTTTTGCAGAGGCTAGATCCACAAACTTGTGTGGCCCCACCTACTCACTCGGCATTGTCAATATATACAGAGTTGTTCGGCTATGCACCAATTTAGTTAAAGAAAACAGATCACTTATGAAAAATCATGATGTGAATGCGTGGTTGAAATTTAAAATATCAAAGGGTTTAGGGAGGTTACCCTGTACAATTACAAGTACAATGTAGCTCCTGTGGTCAATGAAGAGGCACAAAGCAGCTCCTCTGAGCTTGAGCAAAATTCAATTGACTTTCAAGGAAACAGTATAGTGAGTTCGGGGTTGACATTACCAAACCCTTACAAAAGTCTCCCTACAAGTCTGAGACCCGATTGGACGTTCATGGTCGGCCGACAACCTCCATGTAGCTCCTTTGCATAAATAACCGATTTCGAGTAAACTTTTCATGTGAGCGTGAGATTGGAATTCTGAGCAATGAAGTTGTATGAAATAAACTAATTACATCTTTTATTTGCGAGAAAACTAATTACATCTTTGACAACTGACTCCCCAAACAAATATAACGGAATTGGAAGGTTTGAGAATCAAATATAATCTTCTATTAGAATAGGATTTGAAATGATTTAATAATTAAAAGTACTCTCTGCAACATTTAATGCTACAGCAAGTTGTTTTTTTAAACTATAAATCACACGGTGTTGGTACTACACCAATCTCGTGCATGCTCTAACGTGGCTTCCTAGTATAAGCGTCGCTCACTCACCATTGGCCATTGCACTGTCCATGGATAAGAACACAATTATATGTGGTACCCTCGAGGAAGATAAACCCATGGGGGGATGCATCACTTGAACAGATGGGAGGATGCTTTCACGCGTGCTGGTGAAGCCTTTTGTAATCGGAGGTTGACTGAACTGGCGAATAGAGCTTCAAGCACTGGAATCAAACTGACCTGCCAAGCAAGAGACGTCTCTGCCTGCCAACTTGCACCAAAGCCTTATTTAATTTATGCTCCTACTTGCCAGGAAGCAATCAAGCAATCCGGAGGTATGTGCGTGCATGCTGAAACGATTATACTTCCTCCGTTCCTAAATATTTGTCTTTGTAAAGATTTCAAATGGACTATCACATATGAATGTATATAGACATATTTAGAGTGTAGATTCACTCATTTTGCTCCGTATGTAGTCACTTGTTGAAATCTCTAGAAAGACAGATATTTAGAAACGGAGAGAGTATATCTTTTGGGGATGAAAATTTTCACGGCCGGTAAAATATGGTTCTGTTTGAAGTTTGAACGGCCGATTGCACAACTAAACAGTCACTTGGCCCCTGAATGTTTACATGTATTTGGTAGTTTAGGATTTGTAACCCTCCTCATACCTTATCTCTAGGAGAGGCTTCTTGCCCTTCAAGTTTGTACTGTCATATATACTCGCATGTGAGGCTCAATACAATATCCAATGCATTACGCCAATTCTCTCTATTCCCTTAGCCTAACCGATCCAAACCTTAGCCGTCGCAGCCGCTTCCACTCTGCGCCGCCCCCGGGGCGGTCGGTCTCCATGATCGCCATCTCGTGCCGCCCGTATCTAGGGTTCGTTCGCCGATCCAGTTGATCGGCTGCCCTAAAGAGTCTTTTTCCCGGTCCTTTGATCTGGATCTTCTTTCTGCCGGTCGTCTTGATCGGCGTTTTGTTGTTGGTTTTTGATCTACAGATCGGTTTGCGTCGCCCGCCACCACCGTCGACCCCCGCGCCTCTACTCCGACACTGGTGCGACCACCCGGCCTCTTCTCCGACTCGGTGGCCTTGCATGACGCGACGGCCCGTCACGGCCGTCGTCCGCGCGTCTGCCCGCCCGTCGCTCTACGCCCGCCATCGCCGCCCTGCTCTGAACGGGACTCATCCATCACCTCCCGCCTCCGCTGTGTATGTATGGCCGCCTCTGCATGGCGCCGTGTTTGCCGTGACGCTCCTATTGTTAGCAACACCACCGCTACGACTGCGGGGGGTGTTAGAGATATATTCGGTTTACATGTATTTGGTAGTTTAGGATCTGTAATCTGTCTCCTACCTTATCTCTAGAAGAGACTTCTTGCCTTCAAGTCTATACTCTTATATATACTCGTCTGTGAGGCTCAATACAATACAACATCCAACGCATTACGCCAATCCTCTCTATTCTCTTCTTACAGTGCAAATATAATACTCACGTTCTGGACCATCACGACCAGTGAACTGTCGCCGAACCCGTAAAAATACCGTCGCTTATCTCGCTGGACTAGTTAAACTGATGTTACACACCCATCAACATCTCCCATAACCTCCATTGGACAAGCAATTAAGCATTCGGGCTCGGTTTTCGATAACCCTGATTTTGGCTCAAGTGGTGTCATATGCATTGCATATGGGCTTAGGGCAGCTGTCCCTGCCAAGCAAGAGACGTCTATCCCTGCCAACTTGCACCAAAGCCTTGTTTACTTATGCTCCTACTAGCCAGGAAGCAATCAAGCAACCGGGCCGTATGTACGTGTACTCTGCAACGATTATCTTTTGGAGATGAAAATTTGCACGGGCGTTAAAATATGGTTCAATTTGAGTTTGAACGGCGGGTTGCACTACTAAACAGTCACTTGGCCCTGTCGAAATAGAATACTCACGTTCTGGACCATCACAGCCAGTCAACTGTCGCTTAGCTCGCTCAACAAGTTAAACTGATGATACACACCCATCCACATCTCCCAAAACCTCTGTTTCCACTGGATAAGCAATTAAGCATTCAGGCTCGGTTTTCCATGGTAACCCTTCTTTTCGCTCAAGTGGTGTCATATGCATTGCATATGGGCCTAGGGCAGCTGTCTGGGAAATTTTGACCCTTCAAATGCAAAAGTGCGTCCATTCAGTGTCTAGGCGTGTCTGTTCTAAGCCATATTTGCGTGTGCAGTCATACTTCATTTCCCTATTGTATGTCGGGTCATATGCATTTCATTGGTAGGGATGGAACGGGAGAAAGAAAAGAAAGAACAAGGAAAGAGAAAAGGTGATCCAGGGTGGGCCAAATCCTAAATGGCGCATTGTCCGAATGCATTAGGACATCCTCCCCGTACATGGTCTGGATGTGAGGGTGTGCGGACTGCCGAGACATATGAAGACAAAGTGGTGTTCTAGTTGAATCACCTTTTTCTTTCTCTCTTTTGTCCGGACAATGGCTAGACTGTAACTGTCTGCCCAGACGTTTAGGAAGGATTTACATGGACCGGTCAACTACTATATATGGGAGTCGATAAGAATAATATAATTACGTTCATATATATAACTAGCTAGCCATTTTCTACTTGCATGACCAATGGTACTGGCGTCTCCCCTTGTTTGACATCTTGTAAGTTGGCATTTTTTTTAAAAGGAACAAATCTATTAAAAAGATTCATCAAAACTATAAAACACCTCAAATATATCAAGGTCTATGGACCACTACACGACTATTCCCGCCATCAGAATGAGCTATTGTTGTCGCTCCCATACCAGAGCCGGTCTGACTTTGTCGATGACAGCTGGAAAGTCTTCGTGCACGTGCCCCTAAGCATCAGTGCCCCGAACCCGCAACCGTTGATGTTGAATCGATTTGAAGAACCTGTCACCAAATCTCGTTGTTGCATACGCATGACGAGAAGCCCTAGTCTCGTCGCCCCGAGGAGCTGGCAGGAATCTACATCGAAGCTCCGTCTAATCCATCCCGATAGATGAACTTGAGAAGGATTGGAGCCCGAAAGACTGCCTCGAAGAAGAAGCATCGCCATCCGTCCGAGCGACGCCCTTACTATGACTAAAACCCTACCTATCTACTAGCCGGAGCCAAGGCACCAGAAGACCTCTCTCTGCCACCAACTATTGGAGCGGCGGGTGTAGGGGAGGTGAATCCACGGGGTCACCAGTGAAGATTGAGGGGAGGAAGGCTTTCCCTAATCGCCTTGCGGGTGAGGAAAGAAGAACTCTGACAATTGTGTACTTGTAAGCTGGCACTTGAGCGGGAGATTAGAGTGAATCATCAAAGCTAGCCTAAGCACTAGATACAGGCTTAAGACACTGATCTAACTTTTCCCCCCTTGTGTAAAGACATTTACGTACACGTACATCCACAAATTTTTTGACCCGGCCGCAAACATAACAAAATTATGGATTTTTATCTGTACTAGGACAATGCCGTGTGTTGTAATAGGATATAAATATTTAGTAAGCTAACTTGTAATTTATCTGCCCGTATTAATACGATTGTGTAAATAAATGTTTATCAAATTTGACCTGTGATTTACCGTATATCTTGATGAGAAGTTTGATAGATAAATTAAAGTAAAATTGATTCAGAAGATAAGTAAATTTAGATGATTGATTATTGTATGAAGAAGATTGAACAAAGGGATGGTGAGAAAAAAAAAGTGTTTATATCCTTTTTAAGTAGTAGATATTGTCCCGCCAAGTACGGCAAGAGATAAGACCATCTGCTAGTCTACTGCACAATATAATGAATAGCAAACTTATGGATGTTGATAACTTTTTCTTTGCACTTCTTTGAATTTCAGAAAGTAAAATATGCACTACATTTGAAATGTCCGCTTGGGACGGGTGGCCGGGCTGCACACGGACTCACTCGACGGTGCAAGAATTTGTCCACGGAACAGTAATAAAGGAACGGAAACGAATAGCTGACGGATTCCGTCTCCAACAAGAAGATGGCCACATCGATCCATGTATATAATCGCTTTCCCAGCACACGCAAGCTCGTAGTACTATGTCTAGCACGCACGATAGTTTTTTGAGAATCATCAATCGTCCATGGCGTCGTCTTGGTCCCAACTCCCACGACAACTCTTGGGGCCGTTCACCGCATGCCTCCCTTTCTTCCAGGCAGTGTGCCGTCCCTGGCGCTCGGCTTGGCGCCACCACGGTCTGCAGGGGGGCGAGGCCGGACAGTTGGTTGTCCTACGCGAAGGCTGGTACATAACCCTATCCGACGAAGTATTTTGACAAAAAACTACCACGTTGGGGGTATCTGTCCCACAGAACTACCATTTTCAAAAAAATGACTAATAACAACCGAAAATTTCTAATTTTGTGACAAAAAACTATCAGATCGTGTTGATGCGTCCATTTAGCCGTTTTAACCGCTTAACTGACAAGGATGGCCCACATGGCAGGCCGACGGTGGCCCAAACGGCTAACGGACGCCCGCTCGTGGCCGTTAGTGGCCCGGCTCGGTCGGAACCAGCCAGGGGCCAGGTCAAAACGACCGACCGGCCGGCCGACCCTCACTCACTCTCACTCACTCCTCTCCCCGAGCTCTCGTCTTCCTTTGTTTCTCACCTCCGGCGACTGCGACGCGGCGGTGCGAGGATGCCTTCCTGGCCCAACAGCAACGAGACATCCGACGCCGATGATGACGAGTACATGGACGAGTACAGCCGCATGCAGATGGAGTATTTTGTAAGTGAGCTCACTCTGTTCTCTCCTATGCTAGGGTAGGGTTAGGGTTTGAGCTCACTCTGCTCTTCCATGTAGTTCTTATGTGTGAGGTGTTGTGGCTGATATATATGGGGTTGGTACTGCAGCAAACTCCTGACACGGTGATAGATCCAAGTTTCAGTGGGCTTGTGGTTGAATCTGACCGTAAGTGCATCCTGCACAGGCAGAGACCAGGCAAGTTTGTGGCATTTGAAGGGACTGACACTGGAAGGAGATTCATTGGATGTGCTACTACGGTAAGAGCAACTATTGTTAGTGGTTTTCATGTGTAGATTTATTTGGTGGTACATAGTGCAAACAACATTGATATTCTTGTTGTTTCAGTATCTGTTAACTGAAAACTGAAGTACAAAGCTGGTGTGGTGTTCATCTGTGACTGAATTTTACTGGATTTAGTCAGCATTAATATTTCACTGCATTTTCAGGATGGTGTGAACTGTGGTGTTCTGGAGTGGGTAGATGCCCCTTGGCCAGTAATTCTGCAGAGGTGTTTAACCAAGCTGTGGGATATGTATCATGAGGAGAACCTTGGTAGAGTCCAAGACAAAGAAGCTCATGAGATAGAGGTTGAGAAACTGAAGAAGGAGCTGGATTCTCTTGCCAATCAGTACAGTCAGCTTGTGGATGATGTATCCAAGCTGTTTGATTACCAGGATGGGCAGAAATCCCATGACATGGATTACACAAGCCTGGCAATCAATGAACTTAAGGAGAAGAAGCATCAGCTTGAGGAGCAGGCAAAGATTGAGGTTCAAATGGAGAAGCTTAAGCTGAAGAAAGAACATAGGTGCATCCTGCAGAGTCAAGCTGATATTATTCAAAACACCAGGAAGGCCATGAAGGAGATACAAGTGGAGAGAGACCTCCTTAAAGAAGAGAAGAAGAAGCTGGAGCATGTCATTTCTGAGCTACTGAAGGCTGGTCATGGGTGCAAGGAAAAGCTGGACAAGATCAAAGAAGTTGTCATGGAGGAGTGATGTTTTTAGGCATGGTTGGTAAGTAAATATGAGGCCTATATATATAACTGGCCTAGCAATGAAGGAGTCTGATGCAAATATGCATCTCATCTGATGCAAATATGCATCTCAGTACTAATATTAGCTATGAACTGCCTAAGCCTAAGAACTGTCTATGGTTTCAGATCATTTTGGTTGTGGTGTGGGGTGTTGTTATGGCCCTGATCTGTAATGCTCTAAGATGATGTTATCTTTAATGCCCTGATGCTAAGTTAAGAACCTTATTATCTAAGCCTACTGCAGTTTCTATCTGTCTTTTTTATCCTACCTGCAATATGGTCCTGCGAAGTTTGTTGTAACATTTCACAGATTGCACAAACTTGGTAACACTAAACAAAGGTAGGTAGTTCACATAGGAGGCACCATAGATAGCATTACATAGATAGCACAATACTTGCTAACACTGAAGATTACTAACACTGACGAAACTGACATAGGTAGTTCAACTACTGACGAAACTGAATCTGAAACTTATAGTTTCAGATTCACTTAGTTGTCTGTCCTGCTAAGCGTCTGGATCGTCGTACCTCTTGCTTCAGTTGGGTGGGATTTGGCTGCACCTCCACCTCCTCTTCCTCTTCGTCTTCGTCGATGATGATGATGATGGGAAGAGGACGGTGGCGAGCCTGCACAGCTGGCTGTGCGACGATATGTAGGTCGTCGTCGTCTTCGTGCACCTGTGCTGCGTTTGCATTTGATGTAGCTTGTGCTGAAGCGACATAGCGGTGGTCTGCCCACCGCTGCCTCTGCCCAGCATCGCTGGAGTCGGCCTCCTTCATTGCCCATAGGAGAATATCGATGGGCATGACCACCTTACCTGGGTTTCCATAGCGCTACTCCATGCGCTGCTTCTCCTCGCTAGTCGCCTTCTTCCTCACTTCCTCTGCTGCATCTACCAGCCCAATAGCGCTGGTGTACCTCATGGCTTCCTTCATGTAGTCGAGGAAGAGTTCTTGGTCGCCGCGTGCTGAACCAAGAAGCATGGCAACCGATCCCTTGCCAGTTGGGAATGGGTTTAGCCATGGGTCTGGGGAAGGGGAAGAGGAAGAACCAGCCATGGTTCGAGCTAGGGAGAGGAGGAGTAGTTGTGGGTGCGGCAGAAGTGAGGTAGATATGTGTTGGAGTAGTAGTTATGTGGAGGAGTTAAGTGGGGGGAGGTGTTGTGTGGCAGTGGACACTACAAAAAAAATACACTTTCGTGATGATACGTGTTTGTCACAGTAGGTCGCGTTTTTTGTCATGCATGTACATCCATGGAAAATTTATGACAGAATCAAGATAGTCATACATGTGCTGTCGTAGAAGTGTTCCATGACATTACCAAAATTATCATCACGGAAGTGTCCACTTCCATGACGATAAATCGCGCGTCACAGAAGTGCTTTCGTCAAGGGTGACCGACACATGGCATCCACCGTAACGGAACGCCGTTAAGCTATCGGGTCGGATTTTGGATCCGATAACCTGTTAACAGCCCTGACCAATGGGAAATTTCCACGTGTAAAATTCTGATTGGCCGAAGGGAACACCTGTCAGCTCGTCAGTGGGCCAGATGTCGCCCGTCCATTGGAGGAGACATGCCTATGATACGTCGACACGTGGCTGGGCCCAACAGAGGCCCATATAGGTTAAAAAGGCCGGCCCAGTCAAAGGCCCGTAGAACTTAATCAGGTACTAGTGGGCCAGCCCAATAACGGCCTGCTTAATAAAGGCCCATTTACGGCACGAAGCCAGATCTGGCCCGTTAATTGTTCGCCCAATATTTGGGCCCATTTACGGCCCGAAGCCAGATCTGGCCCATTTATTGTTCGCCCAATATTTGAGCCCATTTGCGGCCCGAAGCCAGATCTGGCCCGTTAATTGTTTGTCGAATATTTGGGCCCAACTACAGCCCAGTGACTTCCGGCCTGTTAGAGGCCTGATGTAGACATGGGCCCATTTCTGCCCGGTGTGACTTTCGGCCTGGGAATGGCCCGTGCTTCCCATGGGCCATATATGGTCCGACGGGACATCAGGCCCACTAACGGCCCGTGCTAAAGGTGGCAACAGTTAAGCCCAACGTGACTTTGGGCCTGTTAAAGGCCTGTCGCGTAATTCGGCCCGTTGATGCATGTGCTAAGCTTTCGGCCTCTTAAAGGCCCATGATATCAGTGGGCCAACTAAGGCCCAAGATATGTTTCGGCCTGGTAACGGCCCGTGAGCTAACTGGGCCCAAAACGGCCCGGTCTACATTTCGGCCTGCTGAAGGCCCGTCGACGACTAGTGAAAATTGAGGCCCAACATGCATTTTGGCCTGCTAAAGGCCCGTGGTTTCATCTCGGCCGTAACAGGCCAGTACAATATTCAGCCTGTTAATGGCCCAACGCTACCTGGGCCAAACTAAGCGCTGGGTCGACAAAAGGCCCAACTAAAATATAGGCCTGTGTAAGTTTGGGCCTGGCGCAATGTGTGAAGGCCCCAATCATTCGGGCCCAAGAAAGACGCAGGCCGGCCCAATTGTGGCCCGCTAAAAACCTGGCCCGTTAGAGTCGAATGTTTCGGTCCGGTCGACTACATCTGATTTTTTTCAGATAGCGAATGATGGCAGTAACTAGTAGGAATTAAGAACAAACCTACTCTATACAATAAAGAAATTACGGCATAGTAACTAAGAATAAACCTACACTATACAATAAAGGATTTAAGTTATATTACATACACTGAGCATCGAAGTTCGCCACCAGTGATCATAAAGCGCAACGAAGAAGCAGATTACAAAAACTGGGCACCATTGCAGCGTAACAAAATAATACTGAACCGAGACCACTTCCAAGACAGTTCAAGAAAGGTTAGCCTTGCGGGGGAACTGCTGCGCAAGCTGCTGAGCAAGGCTGTGAGACCGGCCTAGCATGTCGGTCAATGCTTCCAGGTGTAGCTGTTTAGCGATGAGGTTCTCATTGGTGTTCTCCGCAATCTTTCTTAGAGATAGGACTTCAAGTCGAAGTTGAGTTGCAGAATGCCTTTCTGCTAGAACTTGGGACTGAAGAAGTCGAACTGATTCAGACAACGAATTCTGTGAGCTTGTCTGACTGTTAGTCTCAAGTAGCTTGAACACTGCATCAAGACAAGACTTTGGGGTTGTCTCGCTATCTTCAAGATGTTTTGCCTTCTTTGCTGCAATATATGTTGGGTTTGTCTCACAGCCTTCAGCAGACTTGTGCATGCCATCAGGCATATCACCCTGAAACAAAGCAGAGAGATGACAGGTTTTGCACGTGTATAAACAAAGATGATAACTGTTCTGTCAATTCTATCCAATTTCAAATTAGAAAATAAAGAGTAAGTTCAAAATATCAATAGCATAATTTGGCATTGTTCATAATGCGGGGAGCTTCACCACACTACTGGATTACCATGTCAACATAACAAGCATAGATGAAGGGCAAAGAAAATCATTGTATCTATTTTGGATAATGTGCATGGCATGTTGTTCATATCATCAGCCACATCAGTAAGATAAAACAGGAGATGACAAGGTGCAAACGTGGGCTGCTTCACCACACACTGGATTATAGATCCACAAAAACAAGCATACATATAGGGAGTATTAAGTAATGTGCATGGTATGAATAAGGAATTTGGTTTTACAAGTAAAACTTAGAACTTACGGTTCTTACGAACATGCATTTTGGTAGAAACAGCAAACTAAACAGCAGTAAACGATAGGGAGTATGAGCAAATTAAACAGCAGTTGAGGATAAAGGCTTTAGAAGGACTGACTTACATTAACAGTTAACACCGGCTTTATAATGCCCTTCTCCATGTCAAGGGAAGGATAACTCAAGAATTTCAGCACAGAATCTTCTTCATAAGCATTGCATGTACTCTACATTTTGTAGAGAGTAATTATAGATATGATAATACTGGAAGGGATAGAGGATAATGAAGATAAGATGCAGATTGATCCTACATAATCAACTACCAATCCCTGGAAGTACAAGCGTTACAGGACAAAATGTACTGACAAGAGCAATGGGCTACACTTCTGCACTGGCATTGTCTGTGTATTCTACTTGTTGGTAAGATTAAATATAGATCTGATCTTTTTTAGTAAATGGTGGGCGAGGGAGATAAGATGCAGAATGCTACAAAATGAACCAATCCCTCTTCCCATAATACAAGAGTGTTTTGAACACTGGTGTACTGTACAAAACGTTCTTATATTATGGGACGGAGGGAGTAGCTGTTAATGTAAGTACAGTGATAGACCACGTTCAGTCCTTACAAGAGGACTGCAGAGCTAAACCTCTTCAAAAGCATTGGGTTGATTCTAAATTTATGTAAGAGTCCATACGGATCTTATAATGTCCACCAAATGGATGATTACGAGGCTAACATGTGTAGTGATGCTACATAATCAAACAACTATGGAAGTAAGTATGGTCATACTGTTAGAAATATGCCCTAGAGGCAATAATAAATTGGTTATTATTATATTTCGTTGTTCATGATAATCGTTTATTATCCATGCTAAAATTGTATTGATAGGAAACTCAGATACATGTGTGGATACATAGACAACACCATGTCCCTAGTAAGCCTCTAGTTGACTAGCTCGTTGATCAATAGATGGTTACGGTTTCCTGACCATGGACATTGGATGTCATTGATAACGGGATCACATCATTAGGAGAATGATGTGATGGACAAGACCCAATCCTAAGCCAAGCACAAGATCGTGTAGTTCGTTTGCTAAGAGCTTTTCTAATGTCAAGTATCATTTCCTTAGACCATGAGATTGTGCAACTCCCGGATACCGTAGGAATGTTTTGGGTGTACCAAACGTCACAACGTAACTGGGTGGCTATAAAGGTGCACTACAGGTATCTCCGAAAGTGTCTGTTGGGTTGGCACGAATCGAGACTGGGATTTGTCACTCCGTGTAAACGGAGAGGTATCTCTGGGCCCACTCGGTAGGACATCATCATAATGTGCACAATGTGACCAAGGAGTTGATCACGGGATGATGTGTTACGGAACGAGTAAAGAGACTTGCCGGTAACGAGATTGAACAAGGTATCGAGATACCGACGATCGAATCTCGGGCAAGTACTATACCGGTAGACAAAGGGAATTGTATACGGGATTGATTGAATCCCCGACATCGTGGTTCATCCGATGAGATCATCGTGGAACATGTGGGAGCCAACATGGGTATCCAGATCGCGTTGTTGGTTATTGGCCGGAGAACGTCTCGGTCATGTCTGCATGGTTCCCGAACCCGTAGGGTCTACACACTTAAGGTTCGATGACGCTAGGATTATAGGGAATAGATATACGTGGTTACCGAATGTTGTTCGGAGTCCCGGATGAGATCCCGGACGTCACAAGGAGTTCCGGAATGGTCCGGAGGTAAAGATTTATATATGGGAAGTCCTGTTTTGGTCACCGGAAAAGTTTCGGGTGCTATCGGTAACGTACTGGGACCACCGGGAGGGTCCCGGGGGTCCACCAGGTGGGGCCACCGGCCCCAGAGGGCTACGTGAGCCAAGTGTGGGAGGGGACCAGCCCCAAGTGAGCTGGTGCACCCCCCCCCCCACCAAGGCCCAAGGCGAAGAGAGAAGGGAAAAGGGGGAAACCCTAGGCTCAGATGGGCCTAAGGCCCACCTAGGGTGCGCCCCCCTCTCTCCCCCTCTGGCCGCCCCCCTAGATGCATCTAGGGCTGGCCTATTGGAAATATGCCCTAGAGGCAATAATAAATGGTCATTATTGTATTTCTTTGTTCATGATAATTGTCTATTGTTCATGCTATAATTGTGTTATCCGGAAATCGTAATACATGTGTGAATGCATAGACCACAACGTGTCCCTAGTAAGCCTTTAGTTGACTAGCTCGTTGATCAACAGATAGTCATGGGTTTCCTGACTATGGACATTGGATGTCGTTGATAACGGGATCACATCATTAGGAGAATGATGTGATGGACAAGACCCAATCCTAAGCATAGCACAAAAGATCGTGTAGTTCGTTTGCTAGAGCTTTTCCAATGTCAAGTATCATTTCCTTAGACCATGATATCGTGCAACTCCCGGATACCGTAGGAGTGCTTTGGGTGTGCCAAACGTCACAACGTAACTGGGTGACTATAAAGGTACACTACGGGTATCTCCGAAAGTGTCTGTTGAGTTGGCACGGATCGAGACTGGGATTTGTCACTCCGTGTGACGGAGAGGTATCTCTGGGCCCACTCGGTAATGCATCATCATAATGAGCTCAATGTGACTAAGGAGTTAGTCACGGGATCATGCATTGCGGTACGAGTAAAGAGACTTGCCGGTAACGAGATTGAACAAGGTATTGGGATACCGACGATCGAATCTCGGGCAAGTAACATACCGATTGACAAAGGGAATTGTATATGGGATTGATTGAATCCTCGGCATCGTGGTTCATCCGATGAGATCATCGTGGAATATGTGGGAGCCAACATGGGTATCCAGATCCCGCTGTTGGTTATTGACCGGAGAGGCGTCTTGGTCATGTCTGCATGTCTCCCGAACCCGTAGGGTCTACACACTTAAGGTTCGGTGACGCTAGGGTTGTAGAGATATTAGTATGCGGAAACCCGAAAGTTGTTTGGAGTCCCGGATGAGATCCCGGACGTCACGAGGAGTTCCGGAATGGTCCGGAGGTGAAGAATTATATATAGGAAGTCAAGTTTCGGCCACCGGAAAAGTTTCGGGGGTCACCGGTATTGTACCGGGACCACCGGAAGGGTCCCGGGGGTCCACCTATCCCGGAGGGCCCCATGGGCTGAAGTGGGAAGGGAACCAGCCCTTAGTGGGCTGGGGCGCCCCCCATGGGCCTCCCCCCTGCGCCTAGGGTTGGAAACCCTGGGGTGGGGGGCGCCCCACTTGCCTTGGGGGGCAAGTTTCCCCCTGGCCGCCGCCCCCCCCCCCCCTTGTAGATGGGTTCCAGGGCCGGCGGCCCCCCTCCAGGGGGCCTATATATAGTGGGGGGGAGGGAGGGCAGCAATACTAAAGCCCCTGGCGCCTCCCTCTCCCCTTGCAACATCTCTCCCTCTCGCAGAAGCTTGGCGAAGCCCTGCCGAGATCCCCGCTACATCCACCACCACGCCGTCGTGCTGCTGGATCTCCATCAACCTCTCCTTCCCCCTTGCTGGATCAAGAAGGAGGAGACATCGCTGCTCCGTACATGTGTTGAACGCGGAGGTGCCGTTCGTTCGGCACTTGGTCATCGGTGATTTGGATCACGACGAGTATGACTCCATCAACCCCGTTCATTAGAACGCTTCCGCTCGCCATCTACAAGGGTATGGAGATGCACTCCTTTCCCCTCGTTGCTAGTATACTCCATAGATGGATCTTGGTGATGCGTAGGAAATTTTAAAATTCTGCTACGATCCCCAACAGTGGCATCATGAGCCAGGCCTATGCGTAGTTACTATGCACGAGTAGAACACAAAGCAGTTGTGGGCGTAGATGTTGCCAGTTCTTCTTGCCGCTACTAGTCTTATCTTGTTTCGGCGGTATTGTGGGATGAAGCGGCCCAGACCGACCTTACACGTACGCTTACGTGAGACAGGTTCCACCGACTGACATGCACTAGTTGCATAAGGTGGCTAGCGGGTGTCTGTCTCTCCCACTTTAGTCGGAACGGATTCGATGAAAAGGGTCCTTATGAAGGGTAAATAGAAATTGGCATATCACGTTGTGGTTTTACGTAGGTAAGAAACGTTCTTGCTAGAAACCTATACAAGCCACGTAAAAACTTGCAACAACAATTAGAGGACGTCTAACTTGTTTTTGTAGCATGTGCCTTGTGATGTGATATGGCCAGAAGATGTGATGAATGATATATGTGATGTATGAGATTGATCATATTCTTGTAATAGGAATCACGACTTGCATGTCGATGAATATGACAACCGGCAGGAGCCATAGGAGTTGTCTTTATTACTTTGTATGACCTGCGTGTCATTGAATAACGTCATGTAAATTACTTTACTTTATTGCTAAACGCGTTAGCCATAGAAGTAGAAGTAATCGTTGGCGTGACAACTTCATGAAGACACAATGATGGAGATCATGATGATGGAGATCATGGTGTCATGCCGGTGACGAAGATGATCATGGCGCCCCGAAGATGGAGATCAAAGGAGAAAATGATATTGGCCATATCATGTCACTATTTGATTGCATGTGATGTTTATCATGTTTTGCATCTTATTTGCTTAGAACGACGGTAGTAAGTAAGATGATCCCTTATAATAATTTCAAGAAAGTGTTCCCCCTAACTGTGCACCGTTGCGAAGGTTCGTTGTTTCGAAGCACCACGTGATGATCGGGTGTGATAGATTCTAACGTTCGCATAAAACGGGTGTTGACGAGCCTAGCATGTACAGACATGGCCTCGGAACACACGCAATACACTTAGGTTGACTTGACGAGCCTAGCATGTACAGACATGGCCTCGGAACACGGAGGACCGAAAGGTCGAGCATGAGTCGTATAGAAGATACGATCAACATGGAGATGTTCACCGATCTTGACTAGTCCGTCTCACGTGATGATCGGACACGGCCTAGTTAACTCTGATCATGTTTCACTTAGATGACTAGAGGGATGTCTATCTGAGTGGGAGTTCATTGAATAATTTGATTAGATGAACTTAATTATCATGAACTTAGTCTAAAATGTTTACAATATGTCTTGTAGATCAAATGGCCCACGTTGTCCTCAACTTCAACGCGTTCCTAGAGAAAACCAAGCTGAAAGATGATGGCAGCAATTATACGGACTGGGTCCGGAACCTGAGGATCATCCTCATAGCTGCCAAGAAAGATTATGTCCTAGAAGCACCGCTAGGTGAAGCACCCATCCCAGAGAACCAAGACGTTATGAATGCTTGGCAATCACGTGCTGATGATTACTCCCTTGTTCAATGCGGCATGCTTTACAGCTTAGAACCGGGGCTCCAAAAGCGTTTTGAGAAGCATGGAGCATATGAGATGTTCGAAGAGCTGAAAATGGTTTTCCAAGCTCATGCCCGGGTCGAGAGATATGAAGTCTCCGACAAGTTCTTCAGCTGTAAAATGGAGGAAAATAGTTCTGTTAGTGAGCACATACTCAGAATGTCTGGGTTACACAACCGCTTGTCTCAGCTGGGAGTTAATCTCCCGGATGACGCGATCATTGACAGAATCCTTCAGTCGCTTCCACCAAGCTACAAGAGCTTTGTGATGAACTTCAATATGCAGGGGATGGAAAAGACCATTCCTGAGGTATATTCAATGCTGAAATCAGCGGAGGTGGAGATCAGAAAGGAACATCAAGTGTTGATGGTGAATAAAACCACTAAGTTCAAGAAAGGCAAGGGTAAGAAGAACTTCAAGAAGGACGGCAAGGGAGTTGCCGCGCCCGGTAAGCCAGTTGCCGGGAGGAAGTCAAAGAATGGACCCAAGCCTGCGACTGAGTGCTTTTATTGCAAGGGAAGTGGTCACTGGAAGCGGAACTGCCCCAAATACTTAGCGGACAAGAAGGCCGGCAACACCAAAGGTATATGTGATATACATGTAATTGATGTGTACCTTACCAGTACTCGTAGTAGCTCCTGGGTATTTGATACCGGTGCGGTTGCTCATATTTGTAACTCAAAACAGGAGTTGCGGAATAAGCGGAGACTGGTGAAGGACGAGGTGACGATGCGCGTCGGGAATGGTTCCAAGGTCGATGTGATCGCCGTCGGCACGCTGCCTCTGCATTTACCTACGGGATTAGTTTCCAACCTCAATAATTGTTATTTAGTGCCAGCTTTGAGCATGGACATTGTATCTGGATCTCGTTTAATTCGAGATGGCTACTCATTTAAATCCGAGAATAATGGTTGTTCTATTTATATGAGAGATATGTTTTATGGTCATGCCCCGCTGGTCAATGGTTTATTCTTGATGAATCTCGAACGTGATGTTACACATATTCATAGTGTGAATACCAAAAGATGTAAAGTTGATAACGATAGTCCCACATACTTGTGGCACTACCGCCTTGGTCACATTGGTGTCAAGCGCATGAAGAAGCTCCATGCAGATGGACTTTTGGAGTCTCTTGATTACAAATCATTTGACACGTGCGAACCATGCCTCATGGGTAAGATGACCAAGACTCCGTTCTCCGGAACAATGGAGCGAGCAACCAACTTATTGGAAATCATACATACCGATGTGTGCGGTCCAATGAGTGTTGAGGCTCGCGGAGGATATCTTTATGTTCTCACTCTCACTGATGACTTAAGTAGATATGGGTATGTCTACCTAATGAAACACAAGTCTGAAACCTTTGAAAAGTTCAAGGAATTTCAGAGTGAGGTTGAGAATCAACGTGACAGGAAAATAAAGTTTTTACGATCAGATCGTGGTGGAGAATATTTAAGTCACGAATTTGGTACGCACTTAAAGAAATGTGGAATCGTTTCACAACTCACGCCGCCTGGAACACCTCAGCGAAATGGTGTGTCCGAACGTCGTAATCGCACTCTATTGGATATGGTGCGATCTATGATGTCTCTTACCGATCTACCGCTCTCATTTTGGGGCTATGCTTTAGAGACTGCCACATTCACTTTAAATAGGGCTCCGTCGAAATCCGTTGAGACGACACCGTATGAATTATGGTTTGGTAAGAAACCTAAGCTGTCGTTTCTAAAAGTTTGGGGATGCGATGCTTATGTCAAGAAACTTCAACCTGAAAAGCTCGAACCCAAGTCGGAAAAATGCGTCTTCGTAGGATACCCTAAGGAAACCATTGGGTATACCTTCTACCTCAGATCCGAAGGCAAGATCTTTGTTGCCAAGAATGGGTCCTTTCTGGAGAAAGAGTTTCTCTCGAAAGAATTAAGTGGGAGGAAAGTGGAACTTGATGAGGTGATAGTCACCCCTTCCGAACCGGAAAGTAGCGCAGAGCGGGAAGATGTTCCTGTGGTGCCTACACCGACTGGGGAGGAAGTAAATGATGATGATCATGAAGCTTCGGATCAACTTACTGCTGAACTTCGTAGGTCCACAAGGACACGTTCCGCACCAGAGTGGTACGACAACCCTATCCTGGAAATCATGTTGTTAGACAACGGTGAACCTTCGAACTATGAAGAAGCGATGGCGGGCCCGGATTCCAACAAATGGCTTGAAGCCATGAAATCCGAGATAGGATCCATGTATGAAAACGAAGTATGGACTTTGACTGACTTGCCCGATGATCGGCAAGCCATAGAAAATAAATGGATCTTTAAGAAGAAGACAGACGCGGATGGTAATGTGACCATCTATAAGGCTCGACTTGTCGCTAAGGGTTATCGACAAGTTCAAGGGGTTGACTACGATGAGACTTTCTCACCCGTAGCGAATCTAAAGTCCGTCCGAATCATGTTAGCAATTGCCGCATTCTATGATTATGAGATATGGCAAATGGACGTCAAAATGGCATTCCTTAACGGCTTCCTTAAGGAAGAATTGTATATGATGCAGCCGGAAGGTTTTGTCGATCCTAAGAATGCTAACAAAGTATGCAAGCTCCAGCGCTCAATCTATGGGCTGGTGCAAGCATCTCGGAGTTGGAACATTCGCTTTGATGAGATGATCAAAGCGTTTGGGTTTACACAGACTTATGGAGAAGTCTGTGTTTACAAGAAAGTGAGTGGGAGCTCTCTAGCATTTCTCATATTATATGTGGATAACATACTATTGATGGGAAATGATATAGAATTCTTGGAAAGTATAAAGGCCTATTTGAATAAGTGTTTTTCAATGAAGGACCTTGGAGAAGCTGCTTATATATTAGGCATCAAGATCTATAGAGATACATCAAGACGCCTCATTGGTCTTTCACAGAGTACATACCTTGACAAGATATTGAAGAAGTTCAATATGGATCAGTCCAAGAAGGGGTTCTTGCCTGTATTGCAAGGTGTGCAATTGAGCACGGCTCAATGCCCGACCACGGTAGAAGATAGAGAAAAGATGAGTGTCATCCCCTATGCCTCGGCCATAGGGTCTATTATGTATGCCATGCTGTGTACTAGACCTGATAGAAATCTTGCCGTAAGTTTGGTAGGAAGGTACCAAAGTAATCCCGGCATGGAACACTGGACAGCGGTCAAGAATATCCTTAAGTACCTGAAGAGGACTAAGGATATGTTTCTCGTTTATGGAGGTGACGAATAGCTCATCGTAAAGGGTTACGTCGACGCTAGCTTCGACACAGATTTGGATGACTCGAAGTCACAAACCGGATACGTGTATATTTTGACTAGAGGGGCAGTAAGCTGGTGCAGTTGCAAGCAAAGCGTCGTGGCAGGATCTACATGTGAAGCGGAGTACATGGCGGCCTCAGAGGCAGCACAGGAAGCAGTCTGGATAAAGGAGATCATTACCGACCTAGGGGTGATTCCCAATGCGTCGGGCCCGATGACTCTCTTATGTGACAACACTGGAGCTATTGCCCTTGCCAAGGAGCCCAGGTTTCACAGGAAGACCAGGCATATCAAGCGTCGCTTCAACTCCATTCGTGAAAGTGTTCAAAATGGAGACATGGATATTTGTAAAGTACATACGGACCTGAATGTAGCAGATCCGTTGACTAAACCTCTCCCTAGAGCAAAACATGATCAACACCAGAACGCTATGGGTGTTCGATTCATCACAATGTAACTAGATTATTGACTCTAGTGCAAGTGGCAGACTGTTGGAAATATGCCCTAGAGGCAATAATAAATGGTCATTATTATATTTCTTTGTTCATGATAATTGTCTATTGTTCATGCTATAATTGTGTTATCCGGAAATCGTAATACATGTGTGAATGCATAGACCACAACGTGTCCCTAGTAAGCCTTTAGTTGACTAGCTCGTTGACCAACAGATAGTCATGGGTTTCCTGACTATGGACATTGGATGTCATTGATAACGGGATCACATCATTAGGAGAATGATGTGATGGACAAGACCCAATCCTAAGCATAGCACAAAAGATCGTGTAGTTCGTTTGCTAGAGCTTTTCAATTGTCAAGTATCATTTCCTTAGACCATGAGATCGTGCAACTCCCGGATACCGTAGGAGTGCTTTGGGTGTGCCAGACGTCACAACGTAACTGGGTGACTATAAAGGTACACTACGGTATCTCCGAAAGTGTCTGTTGAGTTGGCACGGATCGAGACTGGGATTTGTCACTCCGTGTGACGGAGAGGTATCTCTGGGCCCACTCGGTAATGCATCATCATAATGAGCTCAATGTGACTAAGGAGTTAGTCACGGGATCATGCATTGCGGTACGAGTAAAGAGACTTGCCGGTAACGAGATTGAACAAGGTATTGTGATACCGACGATCGAATCTCGGGCAAGTAACATACCGATTGACAAAGGGAATTGTATACGGGATTGATTGAATCCTCGACATCGTGGTTCATCCGATGAGATCATCGTGGAACATGTGGGAGCCAACATGGTTATTGACCGGAGAGGCGTCTCGGTCATGTCTGCATGTCTCCCGAACCCGTAGGGTCTACACACTTAAGGTTCGGTGACGCTAGGGTTGTAGAGATATTAGTATGCGGAAACCCGAAAGTTGTTCGGAGTCCCGGATGAGATCCCGGACGTCACGAGGAGTTCCGGAATGGTCCGGAGGTGAAGAATTATATACAGGAAGTCAAGTTTCGGCCACCGGGAAAGTTTCGGGGGTCACCGGTATTGTACCGGGACCACCGGAAGGGTCCCGGGGGTCCACCTATCCCGGAGGGCCCCATGGGCTGAAGTGGGAAGGGAACCAGCCCTTAGTGGGCTGGGGCGCCCCCCATGGGCCTCCCCCCTGCGCCTAGGGTTGGAAACCCTGGGGTGGGGGGCGCCCCACTTGCCTTGGGGGGCAAGTTTCCCCCCTGGCCGCCGCCCCCCTTGTAGATGGGTTCCAGGGCCGGCGCCCCCCCCTCCAGGGGGCCTATATATAGTGGGGGGAGGGAGGGCAGCAATACTACAGCCCCTGGCGCCTCCCTCTCCCCCTGCAACACCTCTCCCTCTCGCAGAAGCTTGGCGAAGCCCTGCCGAGATCCCCGCTACATCCACCACCACGCCGTCGTGCTGCTGTATCTCCATCAACCTCTCCTTCCCCCTTGCTGGATCAAGAAGGAGGAGACATCGCTGCTCCGTACGTGTGTTGAACGCGAACGTGCCGTCCGTTCGGCACTCGGTCATCGGTGATTTGGATCACGACGAGTACGACTCCATCAACCCCGTTCATTAGAACGCTTCCGCTCGCCATCTACAAGGGTATGTAGATGCACTCCTTTCCCCTCATTGCTAGTATACTGAAGGAAATATGCCCTAGAGGCAATAATAAAGTATTATATATTTCCTTATATCATGATAAATGTTTATTATTCATGCTAGAATTGTATTAACCGGAAACATAATACATGTGTGAATACATAGACAAACAAGAGTGTCACTAGTATGCCTCTACTTGACTAGCTCGTTAATCAAAGATGGTTATGTTTCCTAGCCATAGACATAAGTTGTCATTTGATTAACGAGATCACCTCATTAGGAGAATGACGTGATTGACTTGACCCATTCCGTTAGCTTAGCACCCGATCGTTTAGTATGTTGCTATTGCTTTCTTCATGACTTATACATGTTCCTCTGACTATGAGATTATGCAACTCCCGTTTACCGGAGGAACACTTTGTGTGCTACCAAACGTCACAACGTAAATGGGTGATTATAAAGGTGCTCTACAGGTGTCTCCAAAGGTACTTGTTGGGTTGGCGTATTTCGAGATTAGGATTTGTCACTCCAATTCTCGGAGAGGTATCTCTGGGCCCACTCGGTAATGCACATCACTATAAGCCTTGCAAGCATTGTGACTAATGAGTTAGTTGCGGGATGATGTATTACGGAACGAGTAAAGAGACTTGCCGGTAACGAGATTGAACTAGGTATCGAGATACCGACGATCAAATCTCGGGCAAGTAACATACCGGTGACAAAGGGAACAACGTATGTTGTTATGCGGTCTGACCGATAAAGATCTTCGTAGAATATGTGGGAACCAATATGGGCATCCAGGTCCCGCTATTGGTTATTGACCGGAGACGTGTCTCGGTCATGTCTACATAGTTCTCGAACCCGTAGGGTCCGCACGCTTAACGTTACGATGACAGTTTTATTGAGTTTTGATGTACCGAAGGAGTTCGGAGTCCCGGATGAGATCGGGGATATGACGAGGAGTCTCGAAATGGTCGAGACGTAAAGATCGATATATTGGACGACTATATTCGGACTTCGGAAAGGTTCCGAGTGATTCGGGTATTTTTCGGAGTACCGGAGAGTTACGGGAATTCGTATTGGTCCTTAATGGGCCATACGGGAAAGGAGAGAAAGGCCTCAAAAGGTGGCCGCACCCCTCCCCATGGTCTGGTCCGAATTGGACTAGGGAAGGGGGGCGCACCCTTCCTTCTTTCTCCTTCCCCCTTCCCTTCGCCTACTCCCACAAGGAAAGGAGGAGTCCTACTCCCGGTGGGAGTAGGACTCCCCCCTATGGCGCGCCTCTCCCCTTGGCCGGCTGCCTCCCCCTTGCTCCTTTATATACGGGGGCAGGGGGGCACCCCAGAGACACAACAATTGATCCTTGTGATCTCTTAGCCGTGTGCGGTGCCCCCTTCCACCAAATTACACCTCGATAATACCGTTGCGGAGCTTAGGCGAAGCCCTGCATCGGTGGAACATCATCATCATCACCACGCCGTCGTGCTGACGAAACTCTTCCTCAACACTCGGCTGGATCGGAGTTCGAGGGACGTCATCGAGCTGAACGTGTGTAGAACTCGGACGTGCCGTACGTTCGGTACTTGATCGGTCGGATCGTGAAGACATACGACTACATCAACCGCGTTGTGATAACGCTTCCGCTGTCGGTCTATGAGGGTACGTGGACAACACTCTCCCCTCTCGTTGCTATGCATCACCATGATCTTGCGTGTGCGTAGGAATTTTTTTGAAATTACTACGTTCCCCAACATATACTCCATAGATGGATCTTGGTGATGCGTAGGAAATTTTAAAATTCTGCTACGATCCCCAACATGGCCGCACCCCTTGGGGGGGGACCCTAGATGGGGGCGCAGCCCCTCCCCCTCCCCTATATATAGTGGGGGTTTTGGGGCTGCCATGACATGAGTCTCCCTCTCTCTTGGCGCAGCCCTACCCCTCTCCCTCCTCGTCTCTCGCAGTGCTTGGTGAAGCCCTGCAGGAGTGCCACGCTCCTCCATCACCACCATGCCGTTGTGCTGCTGCTGGACGGAGTCTTCCCCAACCTCTCCCTCTCTCCTTGCTGGATCAAGGTGTGGGAGACGTCACCGGGCTGCACGTGTGTTGAACGCGGAGGCGCCGTGGTTCGGCGCTTAGATCGGAATCAACCGTGATCTGAATCACTACGAGTACGACTCCTTCATCCGCGTTCTTGCAACGCTTCCGCTTAGCGATCTACAATGGTATGTAGATGCACTCCCCTTCCTCTCGTTGCTAGATTACTCCATAGATTGATCTTGGTGATGCGTAGAAAATTTTGAATTTCTGCTACGTTCCCCAACAGTGGCATCATGAGCTAGGTCTATGCATAGTTTCTATGCACGAGTAGAACACAAAGTAGTTGTGGGCGTCGATTTTGTCAATTTACTTGCCGTTACTAGTCTTATCTTGATTCGGCGGCATCGTGGGATGAAGCGGCCCGGACCGACCTTACACGTACACTTACGTGAGACAGGTTCCACCGACTGACATGCACTAGTTGCATAAGGTGGCTAGCGGGTGTCTGTCTCTCCCACTTTAGTCGGATCGGATTCGATGAAAAGGGTCCTTATGAAGGGTAAATAGAAATTGGCATATCACGTTGTGGTTTTTGCGTAGGTAAGAAACGTTCTTGCTAGAAACCCATAGCAGCCACGTAAAACATGCAACAACAATTAGAGGACGTCTAACTTGTTTTTGCAGGGTATGCTATGTGATGTGATATGGCCAAAAGGATGTGATGAATGATATATGTGATGTATGAGATTGATCATGTTCTTGTAATAGGAATCACGACTTGCATGTCGATGAGTATGACAACCGGCAGGAGCCATAGGAGTTGTCTTAATTTATTGTATGACCTGCGTGTCAATGAAAAACGCCATGTAATTACTTTACTTTATTGCTAACTGTTAGCCATAGTAGTAGAAGTAATAGTTGGCGAGACAACTTCATGAAGACATGATGATGGAGATCATGGTGTCATGCCGGTGACGAAGGTGATCATGCCGCGCCTCGAAGATGGAGATCAAAAGGCGCAAGATGATATTGGCCATATCATGTCACTTTATGATTTGCATGTGATGTTTGTCATGTTTACATCTTATTTGCTTAGAACGACGGTAGCATAAATAAAATGATCCCTCACTAAAATTTCAAGAGACGTGTTCTCCCTAACTGTGCACCGTTGCGAAGGTTCGTTGTTTCAAAGCACCACGTGATGATCGGGTGTGATAGATTCTAACGTTCGAATAAAATGGGTGTTGACGAGCCTAGCATGTACAGACATGGCCTCGGAACACGTGCGAAACACTTAGGTTGACTTGACGAGCCTAGCATGTACAGACATGGCCTCGGAACACAAGAGATCGAAAGGTCGAACATGAGTCGTATAGTAGATGCGATCAACATGGAGATGTTCACCGATGATGACTAGTCCGTCTCACGTGATGATCGGACACGGCCTAGTTTGACTCGGATCATGTATCACTTAGATGACTAGAGGGATGTCTATCTGAGTGGGAGTTCATTAAATAATCAGATGAACTTAATTATCATGAACATAGTCAAAAGGTCTTTGCAAATTATGTCATAGCTTACGCTTTAGTTCTACTATTTAAGATATGTTCCTAGAGAAAATTTAGTTGAAAGTTGATAGTAGCAATTATGCGGACTGGGTCCGTGAACTGAGAATTATCCTCATTGCTGCACAGAAGGCTTATGTCCTTAATGCACCGCTCGGTGTGCTGAACCTCAGCGTCGTCTGTAGATGTTGCGAAACATCTGACATACACGTTTTGATGACTACGTGATAGTCCAGTGCGTAATGCTAACGGTTTAGAATTGTGGCACCAAAGACGGTTTTGAAACATCGCAAAACATATGAGATGTTCCGAAGACTGAAATTGGGATTTTAGACTAGTGCCCACGTCAAGAGGTATGAGACCTCTGACAAGTTTCTTAAGCCTGCAAACTAAGGGAGAAAAGCTCAATCGTTGAGCATGTGCTCAGATTGTCTGAGTACTACAATCGCTTGAATCGAGTGGGAGTTAATCTTCCAGATGAGATAGTGATGGTTCTCCATAGTCACTGCCACCAAGCTATTAGAGCTTCGTGATGAACTATAACATATCAGGGATAGACATGATGATCCTTGAGCAACTCGCGATGTTTGACACCGCGATAGTAGAAATCAAGTAGGAGCATCAATTGTTGATGGTTAGTAAAACCACTAGTTCCAAGAAGGGCAAGGGAAGAAGGGATACTTCATGAAACAACAAATCAGTTGCTGCTCTAGTGAAGAAACCCAAGGTTGAACCCAAACCCGAGACTAAGTGCTTCTATAATGAGGGGAACGGTCACTGAAGCAGAACAACCCTAGATACTTGGTAGATGAGAAGGCAGGCAAGGTCGACAGAAGTATATTGGATATACATTATATGAATGTGTACTTTACTAGTGCTCCTAGTAGCACCAGGGTATTAGATACCGGTTCGGTTGCTAAGTGTTAGTAACTCGAAATAAAAGCTGCGGAATAAACGGAGACTAGCTAAAGGTGAGATGACGATATGTGTTGGAAGTGTTTCCAAGGTTGATGTGATCAAGCATCGCATGCTCCCTCTACCATCGAGATTGGTGTTAAACCTAAATAATTGTTATTTGGTGTTTGCGTTGAGCATAAACATGATTGGATTATGTTTATCGCAATACAGTTATTCATTTAAGGAGAATAATGGTTACTCTGTTTATTTGAATAATACCTTCAATGGTCTTGCACCTAAAATGAATCTCGATCGCAGTGATACACATGTTCGTGCCAAAAGATATAAAATAGTAATGATAGTACCACATACTTATGGCACTGCCATTTGAGTCATATTGGTATAGAACGCATGAAGAAGCTCCATGTAGATGGATCTTTGGACTCACTCGTTTTTGAAAAGATTGAGACATGCGAACCATGTCTATTGGTATATATGCATGAAGAAACTCCATGCAGATGGATCATTTGGACTCACTTGATTTTGAATCACTTGAGACATGCAAATCATACCACATGGGCAAGATGACTGAAAGGCCTCATTTTCAGTAAGATGGAACAAGAGAGCAACTTGTTGGAAGTAATACATTTGATGTGTGCAGTCCAATGAGTGCTGAGGCACGCAGTGGATATCGATATGTTCTTACTTCACAAATGATTTGAGTAGATGCTGAGAATATTTACTTGATGAAACACAAGTCTGAATTATTGAAAGGTTCAAGTAATTTCAGAGTGAAGTTGAAGATCGTCGTGACAAGAGGATAAAATGTCTATGATATGATCATAGAGATATCTGAGTTACGAGTTTGGCACACAATTAAGACATTGTGGAAAGTGTTTCACAATTAATACCGCCTGGAACACCACAATGTGATGGTGTGTCCGAACATCAGAACTGCACCCTATTGGATATGGTGCATACCATGATGTCTCTTATCGAATTACCACTATCGTTTATGGGTTAGGCATTAGAGACAACCGCGTTCACTTTAAATAGGGCACCACGCAATTCCGTCGAGATGACACCGTTTAGAGAAACCTAAGTTGTCGTGTGTTAAAATTTTGGGGCTGCGATGCTTATGTGAAAAAGTTTCAGGCTGATAAGCTCGAACCCAAAGCGGATAAATGCATCTTCATAGAATACCCCAAAACAGTTGGGTATACCTCCTGTTTCAGATCTGGAAGTAAACAGGTCCTTTCTCGAGAAAAAGTTTTTCTCAAAAGAATTGAGTGGGAGGATGGTGGAGACTTGATGAGGTTATTGAACCATGACTTCAACTAGTGTGTAGCAGGGCACAGGAAGTTGTTCCTGTGGCACCTACACCAATTGAAGTGGAAGCTTATGATAGTGATCATGAAACTTCGGATCAAGTCACTACCAAACCTCGTAGGTCGAAAAGGATGCGTGCTACTTCAGAGTGGTATGTAATCCTGTCTTGGAAGTCATGTTGCTAGACAACAATGAACCTACGAGCTATGGAGAAGCGATGGTGGGCCCGGATTCCGACGAATGGCTCGAGGCCATGAAATCCGAGAGAGGATTCATGTATAAAAGCAAAGTATAGACTTTGGAAGAAATACTTGATGGTCGTAAGGCTGTTGGGTGCAGATGGATTTTAAAAGGAAGACAGACAATGATGGTAAGTGTCACCATTAAGAAAGGTCGGCTTGTCGTTAAGATGTTTTCCGACAAGTTCAAGGAGTTGACTACGATGAGACTTTCTCACTCGTAGCGATGCTAAGAGTCTGTTGGAATTGTATTAGCAGTTACTGCATTATTTATGAAATCTTGCAGATAGGATATCAAAACATTGTTTCCTCGACGATTTTCTTGAGGAAAGGTTGTATGTGTACAACCAGAAGGTTTTTGTCAATCCTGAAAGATGCTAACAAGTATGCAAAGCTCCAGCAATCCTTCTAAGGACTGGAGTAAGCATCTCGGAGTTGGAATGTACGCTTTGATGAGATGATCAAAGATTTTGGGTTTATACAAAGTTTATGAGAAACTTGTATTTCCAAAGAAGTGAGTGGGAGCACTATAGAATTTCTGATAAGTATATGTTGTTGACATATTGTTGATCAGAGATGATGTAGAATTTCTAGAAAGCATACAGGGTTATTTGAAAAGTGTTTTTTAATGGAAAACCTAGATTAAGCTACTTGAACATTAAGCATCAAGATCTATAACGATAGATAAAAAACGCTTAATAGTACTTTCAAATGAATACATACCGTGACAAGTTTTTGAAGGAGTTCAAAATAGATCAGCGAAGAAGGAGTTCTTGGCTGTGTTACAAGGTGTGAGTATTGAGTAAGACTCAAGACCTGACCACAGCAGAAGAGAGAGAAAGGACGAAGGTCGTCCCCTATGCTTTAGACGTAGGCTCTACAGTATGCTATGCTGTGTACCGCACATGAAGTGTGCCTTGCCATGAGTTAGTCAAGGGGTACAATAGTGATCCGGGAATGGATCACATGACAGCGGTCGAACTTATCCTTAGTATCTAGTGGACTAAGAAATTTTCTCGATTATGGAGGTGGAAAAGGAGTTCGTCGTAAAGGGTTACGTCGATGCAAACTTTGACACTAATCTGGATGACTCTGAGTAGTAAACCGGATTCGTATAGTAGAGCAGTTATTTGGAATAGCTCCAAGTAGCGCGTGGTAGCTGCATCTACAAGATGACATAGATATTCGTAAAGCACACACGGATCTGAAAGGTTCAGACCCGTTGACTAATAACCTCTCTCACAAGCGAGATATGAACAAACCCCATGGGAGTTGGATTCATTACAATCACATGGTGATGTGAACTAGATTATTGACTCTAGTAAACTCTTGGGTATTAATCACATGGCGATGTGAACTAGAGTATTGACTCTAGTGCAAGTGGGAGACTGTTAGAAATATGCCCTAGAGGCAATAATAAATTGGTTATTATTATATTTCCTTGTTCATGATAATCGTTTATTATCCATGCTAAAATTGTATTGATAGGAAACTCAGATACATGTGTGGATACATAGACAACACCATGTCCCTAGTAAGCCTCTAGTTGACTAGCTCGTTGATCAATAGATGGTTACGATTTCCTGACCATGGACATTGGATGTCGTTGATAACGGGATCACATCATTAGGAGAATGATGTGATGGACAAGACCCAATCCTAAGCCTAGCACAAGATCGTGTAGTTCGTTTGCTAAGAGCTTTTCTAATGTCAAGTATCATTACCATGAGATTGTGCAACTCCCGGATACCGTAGGAATGCTTTGGGTGTACCAAACGTCACAACGTAACTGTGTGGCTATAAAGGTGCACTACAGGTATCTCCGAAAGTGTCTGTTGGGTTGGCACGAATCGAGACTGGGATTTGTCACTCCGAGTAAACGGAGAGGTATCTCTGGGCCCACTCGGTAGGACATCATCATAATGTGCACAATGTGACCAAGGAGTTGATCACGGGATGATGTGTTACGAAACGAGTAAAGAGACTTGCCGGTAACGAGATTGAACAAGGTATCGGGATACCGACGATCGAATCTCGGGCAAGTACTATACCGGTAGACAAAGGGAATTGTATACGGGATTGATTGAATCCCCGACATCGTGGTTCATCCGATGAGATCATCGTGGAACATGTGGGAGCCAACATGGGTATCCAGATCCCGCTGTTGGTTATTGGCCGGAGAACTTCTCGGTCATGTCTGCATGGTTCCCGAACCCGTAGGGTCTACACACTTAAGGTTCGATGACGCTAGGGTTGTAGAGATATTAGTATGCGGAAACCCAAAAGTTGTTCGGAGTCCCGGATGAGATCCCGGACATCACGAGGAGTTCCGGAATGGTCCGGAGGTAAAGATTTATATATGGGAAGTCCTGTTTTGGTCACCGGAAAAGTTTCGGGTGCTATCGGTAACGTACCGGGACCACCGGGAGGGTCCCGAGGGTCCACCAGGTGGGGCCACCGGCCCCAGAGGGCTACGTGGGCCAAGTGTGGGAGGGGACCAGCCCCAGGTGAGCTGGTGCGCCCCCCCACCAAGGCCCAAGGCGAAGAGAGAAGGGAAAAAGGGGAAACCCTAGGCTCAGATGGGCCTAAGGCCCACCTAGGGTGCGCCCCCCCTCTCTCCCCCTCTGGCCGCCCCCCTAGATGCATCTAGGGCTGGCCGCCCCCCTTGGGGGGGAACCCTAGATGGGGGCGCAGCCCCTCCCCCTCCCCTATATATAGTGGGGGTTTTGGGGCTGCCATGACATGAGTCTCCCTCTCTCTTGGCGCAGCCCTACCCCTCTCCCTCCTCGTCTCTCGCAGTGCTTGGTGAAGCCCTGCAGGAGTTCCACGCTCCTCCATCACCACCATGCCGTTGTGCTGCTGCTGGATGGAGTCTTCCCCAACCTCTCCCTCTCTCCTTGCTGGATCAAGGCGTGGGAGACGTCACCGGGCTGCACGTGTGTTGAACGCGGAGGCGCCGTGGTTCGGCGCTTAGATCGGAATCAACCGTGATCTGAATCGCTACGAGTACGACTCCTTCATCCGCGTTCTTGCAACGCTTCCGCTTAGCGATCTACAATGGTATGTAGATGCACTCCCCTTCCTCTCGTTGCTAGATTACTCCATAGATTGATCTTGGTGATGCGTAGAAAATTTTGAATTTCTGCTACGTTCCCCATCACATACAGGGCAAGAGGTACTCACAAGAGCAATGCAGTGTGTAGTATAGTTGCAAGATTCTGTGGTCCCTTGAGAACGAATGTTCTTTTTCTAACAGTTTTCGTACAAGTGAGACATTAAGGATAATGCAGAAATTTAGTTCAAATTGTGATGTGATATCATACACAGTACCTTACGCTGCAGCCGAGACCAATGTGTAACAATATTATTCTAGTCACCGTCGGATAAATGTAGCACCGGAGACTTTACAGAAATTTCGTTCAGAGGCTTGCCATCGAAGTGCGCTTGCCTCAGGTAGGAACGATACTTCATCAACGAGTGTTGAAAAGCGCAACCAACCCTTGCTCATCATCACAATCCAGTTTGCTCCTCGTCTATTTAAAAGAATGAAATCTTGTGTCTTCTATCAGCAGAAACATATGCAGTAATGACCGTGAATAACATTAGTACATTACTTACGCGTAAGTTGCGGAGGAAGACTGGAAATTGTTCTGTGTCTGCGGTATAATCTTTCCATGAAGGAAAGATGCGCACAAAGTTCCTGACAACAACATAAGCTTCGTCTTCTAAACTGGGAAGAAATGGAACAGGGGTCCTATTTTCTGCAATTGGGACTCTCTCTGGTTCAAAAAGGGATTTGGCAATTGGATTTGGTGTACTCTTTGCTGGAATGGGGGTTTTGCGTCGTACAGCTGGTGCTATGTCAACTGGCATAATCATACTGTTTGCTGTAGTTGGGGCCTGCTGAGTTGGGGCATCAGAAATGACCAGTGTAGTAGGGCTAGAGTCTGCTAGAGTTGGGGTATTTTGTGGGTCAGGTGATATTGCAACTACACCTAATGGGCTATTTGATTTATCAAGTGCCACTACCTTTTCCAAATACTTTGCTTGTGCTCCTCCACGATCAGCAATCGCCCTCTTCCTTTTGAACATCTGATACACAAGAACAGCATTTGAATGGATAAATATGGTATGATGACAGATGGAATATGTACTGAAAATGGATAGGCAGGGTGTATTCACATACACGATGTGTAAACTAAGCTAATGGCAGTTCAACAAAGTAGAAGCAATGCAAAGCATTAGTTGCAAGATATGTGTGAGCAATGTAACCTTGGAAAGTTAGAGCAAGTACCTTGATTGGTGAATAAGATAGGGCATCTTCCTCTGACTCCTCCACTAGGGAGCTACATTAACTTAGGTCTCCCTCTAGCTCAGAATCGCTGTTAGGATCATATTCTGAGCATGAATCTGTAGGTGGAGAGCGTTTGCATTGCATTGCATCCAGACTTGATTTCAGTCCCTTAATGCCAAGTTTGACAGCCATGGCATTGTTCTGCTTTATTCTTTTCATGCGCGCAAGCTCATAATCATTATGATGCTGTTCAGAATCTGAGATTCATGAAAACATAAAAAGTAGTCAGATTATCTATGGAATGCATTGCGGATTCAACTCGGAGAGTGTCTCCCTATAAACCCCTGCATATGCAAAGTTCACCTCCCCAACCGTGCTGACCAGACCACACACAGAAATACAAACCCCTTATGTCTCTATAACAGGCAGGCACACATTTCAAAACTGAAGTAGGAACATTAGAATCATATGAAATTCGTATTTGAACAAATAAACTAAGCAATTATGAGTGGCGTAATTTTTAGCTTCAAGGGTGGAGTGTTGGTAGTGCGACACAAAGCAAGTAGGCAGATTGTATTCCATGTAAAAGATCGAAACCTATGTAAAAGCTGGAAATGACACTTTCTTTCTATACAATGCAGTGTTCGTTACCCACACATGATGGAAGAGATCACATAGAGAAATACTATTCACTCATGTCTACGGTTCCAGTATTCAGAAACAGGGTGGTCCACCCTAAAAGAATATTGACAACAAATATGACAAGGCAAGCATAGATGTAGTGAATCAATCATTTACTTTTGAGCTTACTAGGACAAGTATGCAGAATTGTAACTGCAGTAAGAGACCGTCCAAAATCTGAATGAAGAAGTTTGTCTAGCACTTATTGTTTGCAACTAATCGACGTGAATAATTGGATATTATATCGAATGAGTAAGAAAGACAAGTAAAATTGTCAACAAACCTGGCTTGCAGTACTAATCTGGGTCAATGTCACTACGACCAACAATCCAAAATGACTAGTTTCTGTTCCGAGGGCCGGAATTTTGAAAACCCTGTGAACTTTAGAGGTACTAAAGATTACCGAAATACATCTGAACCATTAAGTGTAGGTAGCACTGAGCACACAACAAACCCTAATGACAGTCCTGCCTAATGAGTAATGAATCAATTAGAAAATGGGTGATGAGGAGTGGCTGCTGAGTGTTGAGGACGTATCTCAGGATAAATTGGGTTGGCTTGGTGGGTGCTGCACGCCTGAGCCCTGAACGGACTGGGAAGGTAGGCACGGTGGCGCGCCCGGGCAGCGGTGACGCTGTTGGGCGAGCGGCTCCTGGCCTCCTGTTAGTCCGGCGTCTCCTCCTAGAGTCATGTAGTCCGGGGACGGCAAGTCGCCGGCGAGGCAGGCGGCTGGGGGCGAGTAGAGATCGGAAGCGCGCAGCAGAACAGAGGGGAATCGGGCCCTGGGACGACCCAAAATCCCAGGGTGGGCCGGCCCACCGTGGGCACCCTGTAGAGATACACACCCGAGCGGCGAACATGCATTTTCGAAACTAATTTAGGAACATTTAGCTGACCAATTAAACAACTCTGTTTTAATAATATCTAATTCGTATTTGAACAACTAAGCTTGTTTAGCTTGATGGGTGGAGCAGTGTTATCATGACACGAAGCACGTATTCTGATCGTATAGTGATCATAAAAGGGGGAAACTCTAAGCATATTTTTTTTAGCAAAAGAGGGTTTCCCCTCCAATTTCTATTAAAGAAACCACCACGGAACCAACATGATCAATTAAACCCTAAGCATGATCAATTAAACCGTATTATGGCTGTGCCATGGCAGATTTGAAGCTGCAAACTGGAGAAATGATATTTAGAATCCATTGTTTGCTTCGAACTAAGAACTAAATTCTAAGAGCTGAAAAGAAGGTAGAGTAACCAAGTTAAGATCTATTTTCTGGTTGAGATCAAAAGGTTGAGGAGATATGAAGTACCACCTCTTTTGCGGCGCCGTGTAGGCATCGGGGGTGCGATGGCTGTCGGTGGCGTTGAAGCAGATCTGCGATGGTAGACAGGTGCATCGGGGGATAAGTCCCGTCGCGGTGGAAGAGAAGGTCGTGTGAGCGGCCCCGGCAAAGAGGATGACGGCGCCGATGAAGCGAGAGGACGCGATGCAAGGCTATGGGTCCGTCGCCGTGGATGAGAAACGTCCATCTCTAGCAGTGGACGACGCGGTCTTGGTAGGCGCTCCGGCATGGTGGAGGACGGTGGCGATGGATGTGGTGGAGGACGGCGGCGATGGATGGGGTGGCGGACGGAGGCTGGTGTGGGGATGGGGTGTTCTAGCGCGGACGGTGTATGAATGGGAAAATGGAGGGAGAGGTACGGGGAACCATGTTTTTGGGACGCGCCTGTCTGAAATATGGGAAAGTTACAAACTTAGCCCCCGTTTAAAATTTGGACGTCTCGTCGGTTGGGGATAGGACGGTAATCTCGCATCTCGCCAATATTTGCCCAGAGCGATTTCGGGCGAGGAGAGGGTGGTTGGCGCCCATGGTTGGCGCCCACGGTGTATGAACGGGGCTGATAGGTAGGGCGATTGTGTCACGTATGAGTGAAGTTACAAACCTGCCCCTATTGAAAATATTTGCCTACAACGATTTCGGCCGAGTCGAGTTTGTTTTGCCGCCCACCGTGTATGAATGGGGAATGGAGGGAGAAACAGAGGTCTTTCGGACGAGCTTGAATCAAATGAGTTTTGCCGCCCATGTTTGACGCCCATCGTGTCGGAATGGGCTCAGAGGCGGTCATGTCACGTCTAATTGAAGGTACTAACCTACCCCTATTTAGAGCAGTGGAAATCGGGCCGATGGATTGTCCGTGTAATGGGTAGACAGTAATTTCCATCTCCCAAACACTTGGCTTCGGGCAGCCGACGTGGGAGTGGACATTTTGCTGCTTCTTTCGAATTTTGGGACAATAAGCATCCACGTTTACCCTGGCAACTAAATTCGAATCCATTTTGTATTCCTATATGAATCTTTATAAATCATTCTATGTGTTTTTATATATCTTCAAAAGGACGACAAAGATGTATTCCACTGTCATATATGAATATGGTTTACAAATGCCGATACTCAAATTCAGAAACTAGAATCCAGTTTAAGGTGAATTCGAATATTTGGAACACTTCATGTCCAACTCAAATGTCACACGCAGCGTAATGTGTACTCCCATTTAGATATGTACACAAGCGATGTATCAAGATTCAAATACCGAGTCAATCAACCAAGAATGTATAGAACTAACAGACATATAAACACTTATAGAGTATATGGATCAATAATATCAACTAACATACATAAGCCAAGCCGCTGTACTTTTTTTTGGCTACAACATCATCCTTTTTTTAGCCAGCATCTTGGCCCTTTCCGATGCGTGCCACTTATGGTCCATCTATACTACTACTATTGCTGAATGCACATTCAGCCCGATTGGCATATTTGTAGGTCTGGCACAGCAATCCAAATGAAATGTCTCTAAGTCTTATCAATTAATACAGACTTGTGCTCAAATAAAATTACAAACCAAAAAACAAAAAAACAATTATTACATGATCTCTAAAACAAATGGTTTGATTGATTACATGAACAGTCAACACAAAGGTTATTCAACTATGGAAAGAACATTTCACCTATGATTTACCAAGTAGGAATTTAATTTCCTTTTTTCCTTCAGGACCTTAACAATCTGGTCAGTCTCAGCTTGCTTCATTTTGAAATCCACCAAATATTTAATGGTTGTCTTGAGTACTACTTGTGATTGTGTTGTTTGCTTCCTCAACATGTCAACTTCATCTCTAAGTGCAGAAGCAGAATCTCTTTCTACCACTAGTTTAGCCTCTAGAGCATCAGCAGTTGGCAATTCATAATGCATGATTGGGCCGGTGCCACTACTGTGGGATGATGCAACATCCATGGGGACCTCGCTCTTTGATCTTGGGCTAACCTATTTTGCCATTAAAGCTCCGATTGGATTCAGAAAAGTTGAAGTTAGCAAAACATCTCAACTGGGAGTTATAACAGCAAACCAGGTAAACAAACAAGGAATTAAAGAGTTTCAATTGGATGCTGAAAAGTAGTTATTAACATCATTGTAACCCGCTGTTGCAGCAGCAAAGCAGTTAAACAAACAAGTAGATATTTAAGTTAAGGCAAACAGGTAATTCTTAATAGTAAATATCAAACACATAGATAGGCGCAGCCTACAATATGATTAACAGGCTGTGCCATTATGTAATCAGTAGCAAACTAAATTAAGCCAAGCAACGTAATTGAACAATTTTGCAATAAGTGGCTAACTAAAATTCCGAGAAGCAGGTAACTGAACTTACGCTAGTTCTTTGTACAGGCACACTGCAACTTCTTTTTCGCTTACAAGGTTGTACGAAGGAGTCCATGGCATCAATTGCTTGGATACGCAGTCCCAATACTTCTTTCTTCCCACACTGCATGGGTAAGTCGAATGGTTAATCTAGTAAGATGGTGCGTCCTTGATATGTTATATGAGGACGTGTAGTCAGACTAGTTGTAGCCAAACACATCACACTGGCTTTTACTGTATATTTCATGCGATTACTTTTGGCATATCGAGATCTAAGCAATCTACAATAGGATGAAAAGACTGGCATCCTTCACATTATTGGCGAACTCAGTTCATAGAAACAAGCAATTCAACCATTCTGTGGGTAAATCAAAAGCGCCACTGTTTTTCACTATCCAATCATACACGCAAAAAGGGGCGACGCCACCATAGGGGCTGGTATGGGCGGCCGCCTCAGGTGGCTGGAAAGTGTGCACCTAGTTTGAGTCGTCCAGGTTGGCCCACGCTAGTTTTGTTCGTCCCAACGCACGAGCAGGCAATTAAAAAATGAAGAAAAATGTTTCAATTTGGATGGGCCAATAACATAAGTGCAAGGCAGGCCCTATAGCAGGCTCGCGGCTCAAACGAGCGCCTCCCATATCGATCGACAGCAGGAAAAATCCCAATTCATTCGCTCCAGCCTCCAGTCTAGTTCACTCCTAACCTAGTCGCCGCTGGACAGACCGACACAGCACTTCCTCGCGCCCTCGTTGGAGGGCGGTCGCCGGGCTTCAAGCCAACGAAAGGACAAGAAGATGAAGATCCAACCCTGGGTGTAGCCTGCGTGGGAGGCAGCGGCGGCAGCACGGGCATGGCATCGAGCTTGCGCAAACGGACAGTCGCAGCTTGCAAGAGTAGCATGCGCAACGAGCAGGTACATCACGTCCCTGATTATATCTAATTCAACTCTTCAATTTCTGGCCAATAGTTAAACCTGACGGTGTTGTAAAACTGCTTGTATGTAGGGAATCTATGAGAAAATGAAACCAATTTCTACTTATTTTATAACTCCCCCAATCAATACTGAACTGACTGAATTTGATGTATCTAATCAAGTTTCCGGTGCAAACATACAAGCTCATGTTGTTCTTGAGCCTGAAGTGTCTAATGAACAGACTGCTAATGAAGGATTTGATGCAAACATTTTACATCCTCCTGGTGATGAACATATAGTGTCTAATGAGGGATCTAATGCAAGCATTTTGCAAGCTCATTGAAGGATTTAGTGTCTAATGATGATCTACTATGTTGAGAGAGACAGAGATTTGGAGGCATTGATGACAAGCAAATTATAGTGCATTTTCATAGCTTGAGGAAACGTCGAGGCCATCTACCAGAAAGTCCCCGTATCATGACAACATAGCAAAAATACTTTTCTAATCTGTTGTTTGAAACTATTGGCATACTTGTGCAGGATAGATATATTGATATGCAGTTTGCGCACTGGTTATACGTGCAATTATACTTTGATATTTTCAGCCAGAGAACGAATAATTCAAGCAGGTACAGACTGTCGGGACCCTGATTCCAAGTCACACCGATCTAGCCTGTAACACCTCATATCACTTTGCGGCCTCACGCACGGTACTCCCACGGGTGTCGCCTTACCATGGCCCGGGACCGTTTGCGCCTTTTGGCTCACGTATATGACAATGTCGCTAGCATCCATATGACATAGAACCCGGGCCGACATGGCTAGTCGTGAACCCAAAGCGGCACTAACGTATGGGGACAGGCATACATGAATCAACATCGAACGTGTCGGTCAGCAGCGTGCGAATCCGGGCTGTAGCATTGGGCTAACAGGACTCCGGGAACCCGGGCTGTAGCAGGCTAGGCAGGACTCCGGATGTCACCGCGTGACATTTCCCCGAAGGGACAGACACATGAACGATATGAAACACATGCCGGCCAGTCAAGTGTCCAGAGCAGTAGTGCTGGGCTAGCAGGACTCCGGTGAACCGGGCTGTAGCGGACTACTATGGCTCAAGGAGGCACTAGACTACATTTCCCCATAAGAGAGGCTGCTAAGGATAGACAACTAGATTGTCGGATCCCACACATACCAAGCATTTCAATCATACACACAATATGCTTGATATGTGCAAATACAACATGGCATCACAACAAGACTCTACGACTCAGAGTATTTATTCATTAGGCTCCGAAGAGCCAGATATTACAAACATGGGTCTCATGACCCAACATTCAGAGCATACAAGTCAAAGCACATGCGGAAGCTTAACATGTCTGAGTACAGACATCTACAAAAGAAAAAGGCTGCGAAGCCTGACTATCTCCCAGATCCTGCCGAGGGCACAAGATCGTAGCTGAGGTATCAAGCTAAACGTCGAAGTCCACACGGAACTACTAGCGAGACTGACGTCTCTCTGCAAAACATAAAATAGGCAAACGTGAGTACAAATGTACCCAGCAAGACTTACATCAGAACTATCTACATATGCATCGGTATCAACAAAGGGGGGTGGTGGAGTTTAACTGCAGCAAGCCAGCTTTGACTCGGTGGCTATCCTGAACTACGACTGCAAGCAACTCTTTTGAGGTGGCGCACACGAGTCCACATATTCGCCATCTCAATACACCACTATGGATTCGCTCCCGTCTCCCTACGAGAACGCCATCCATAGCACTCATGCTTATCTTGCGCATTTTAGAGTATCCACTTCCACTTGTCTATGAACTGTACAGGCAACCCAGAAGTCCTTTACCGCGGACACGACTATTCGAATGGATCATATTAACCCTGCAGGGGTGTACTTCGTCACACACGCTCTCGCCACTTACCACCATGTACACGTCGTGTACCTCGGCAACCTTCAAGCGGAAGCCTGGCGAGGGAGTTGGCCACGACCTGACTAACCACACAAGTCTCTGGTCCAGGTTTATCGCCTATTCGGGTTCCATCCGCAAGGAGATCCGGCCGGGGTGTCGCTCACGGCCCCAAACGATGTGAACAGGGTTCCCAAGCCCACCTCGACGGATGGATCTACGCTTGGTATACCGTGCCACGGTGCCTAGTCTGTCCCAAGCCCACCTGTACCGGGTACCACTTGGTAGACTACTAACACAACCTACAAACACCAGAAACTAGTTGCAACTCCTGGACAGAGATCGAGGCGGTTAATAAGTCGAGAGGGGTCGAGTTACCGGAACCCAATGTGTGGTAGTAACTGTTCATGGATCACAAACACAGAACTCGGTTCCTGAGGACGGTTTCAATGAGACAACCCACCATGTACTCCTACATGGCCTCTCACCGCTACCTTTACCAAATCGTGTTCACACCCTTAGCTCTCACACAGTAGGACATGTTCACCACTTTCCAATTCATTCCCGATGAATCAGACCTGACACAACTCTAAGCAATAGCAGGCATGACAAACAAGCATGAATGAGTAGGCACATCAGGGCTCAAACAACTCCTACTCATGCTAGTGGGTTTCATCTATTTACTGTGGCAATGACAGGTCATGCAGAGGATAAGGGGTTCAACTACCGCAGCAAGTAACAGATGAATCGTTGTTGTCCTAATGCAGTAAAAGAGAGCAGGAGCGAGAGAGTGGGATTGTATCGGAATGAACAAGGGGGTTTTGCTTGCCTGGCACTTCTGAAGATAGCATTGAGTCTTCATTAGTGTCAACGATCACAACGCCGGAACATCGTCTACCGGGGGGGACAAATACCGGCAACAGAGAAGAAATTCAATCAATGCAATGCACAATATGATGCATGATCATGACATGGTAATATGAATGTGTTCTGGGCTAATGCAAGCTAGAACAGATTGTGATGAGTCCATTTGAACCAAAGATTCAAATGCAAACCCATTTTATAAAGTCATATAAGTGCATTATCTTGTTTCATCTAAACAGCAGGTTAGGTTGCTCTAACATGCATGAAACCAGTGCAGATGGATAGATGGGATTTTTCTGATCATTTTTCATATATAAATTATTTGATTTGGAGCTACGGTTGAATTTCTATGAATTTTAGAAGTTTGCACTATTTTCTGGAATTTCCTGAATTATTTTAAATCCAGAAAAGGATTAATTGCGTCAGCACTGCGTCATGCCTGTGTCAGCAGTCAACTGGGTTGACCCAGGTCAAACCTGACGTGTGGGGGCCACACGTCAGTGACACAGGGCTAATCCCGGTCAAACCCAGCGCTGACTGAGGTTTGACCAGGCCTGGGGCCCACTGTCAGTGGTTGTGGGCGGTTTAAGCAGCGGGGTTAGCGCCTAATGACGGTGCCACGTCATCGGTCGCCGGAGCCTTGCCGGCGGCGACCAAAACGACGGCGGCTCGGCTCGGGTTTGAGCTACGGGGGGTGGTTTGGTGAGCTAAGGGCACCGGGGAGTAGCTCTTGCTCGTCCGCATCCAAAGGACCGGACGGGAGGCAGCGGGGTGGCCGGGAGCAGCGCCGGCGGCGAGCAAGGCGGCGGCCGGAGTTCGGACGGGGCTGGGTTCGGCGCTACGGTGCACGGGAGGAGGAGCTGGTGGTGTCTACGGGCTCCTGGTGCTGCGTTGAGCACAGCGGTGAGCTTGGCTTCGAGCCACTGTGGCTCTAGCCACGTCGGCGACGAGGCACGGCGGCGGCGAGCTTCGGCCGTGGTGGTTAGTGGGGCTAGAGGAAGAAATCGACGGCGGGGAGAGAGGGGTTGGGGTGAGGGGCTCACGGCGGTTGCAGCGGTGGCCTCTTCGAGCTCGGGGAAGGCCGGACGGCGACGAGTCGACGATGGGGATCCGCGGCGGCCGACGATGAAGAAGAGGTCGGGAACGGCGTTTTGAGGCATCTGGCGTCGAGTGGGTCGACGGGGAGGATGAGGGCGTCGAGGCGGAGGCCATGGACACGTCGGCGAGGCGAGGGAGGGCCTGAGGCCATGGCTACGGCGACAGCGAGCTCGCGGCTGTCTCGGCCATGGTGGAGAGGGCGAAAGGAAGGCGAGGGGGAGAATGGTGGGGCGGTCAGAGCGATCCAGACGGCTCTGGCGGGTCTGTCCGCGGCGCCACGCAAGCTAGCAGGCAGGAGGTGGCACAGGCGCGTGTGTGCGCACGGCGAGCACGCGCTCGGCGTCCTTCTGGCGCGGTGGAGACGACGACTGGCGTCGGCCAGCTGGTTTGGGCCGTGCTGGGCCAGGCCAGGTAAGCGCCAGGTGAGTTTGCTCTCTCTCTCTCTCTTTTATTTCTGTTTCTGTTTTTCTATTTTGTTATTTTGTTCTGGGCTTTATTAAAAATGCCAGGGCATTTCCAAAAATCATGAAACTAATCAGGGCTACTGTTTAGAATACATCCAACAGTAAACATTTTAGTTTATGATTATTTGAGCATTTAAAATATTTAATAGCATTTAAATGCCCGAATGCAAATACTATATGATTTAATTCAGAGTCCAAATATGTCATGGAAAAATGTGCAGCACCTCTGGTTATTGTTTCCAACATTTTCCAGAAATGATGAACATTTTTGAAAGCCATTTGGAAACACTGAGAATATTTTAGTTGAGCCTAGTGAATTCCTTTGATGCTAGGGTTTATGCAATCCCCATTTCAATTTTCTGCAAAATTCAAACATGATGCACACCTGAAGCTAGCCTAGTGCAATACGAGAAGCTAGGGATGTGACAACTCGCCCCCACTAAACAAGAATCTCGTCCCGAGATTCAAGCGTAGGGTAAGAGGAAAAGGGGACACAAAAGCTAACACAATCTTCTCGATCCCATTGTTCTTCTCGAAGATGTTGATTCATTGCATCCCTTTGATCTTGACATCATTTCTTTCGGGAGCTTCATCCAACTATGATGACGGAAGAGAGGGAAACTCTACAGGATTGATCTTCTCGAAGATCGAGCTATGCAAGATCAACTTGCGGAATGAGATGTTGAAACATCTCGAGTTGAGACACAAAACACATCGAGAGGGATGGAAGAACAAACGATGAGGTTTGATTTGGTGGGCAACAATCCCACGCTTAGATAATATGGTGCATGGGTTCCAAAGCAGCGAGGAGTTAGTTGCCATGACTCCATAACGGGGCACCTTAGGAAAGGTGACTCGTAGAATTCTTCCCTTAAGTGGCAAAAAGAATTACTTTTGATACAAAGATCATTGAAACTCTTTATACTAGCGTAAGGCAATTACAAATGATCGTTAGAAAGAATTCAAAAGAATGGCACACTCAATTTGGAAAGGAAACTATGGTTATAGAACAACTCGGCAAATGGAAGGCACATTCCAGTTGATACCAAGGATATAACCTAGTGACTGAGCGTGCTTTCAAGAACTTGAGCATTTCCATATTCATCAAGGTTTTACCAACATCCGTGCTGAGGATCCTGGCAACACATCATACTACCATGATGAACGGTGATGGAGGATGCAGATGCAAAGGAAGATAACACTTTCTCAGATTTTTCCTTAGCAATGCCAAAGAAGCAAATCTGGATGATCGACCGAGAGACATTTAGCACTCCGCTTCTAATGTTCTCCTTGATGTGCTAGCGTAACACGGTCAATGCTTAAAACATCAACACGGCCATCAAGTAAAGGTCGAACTTCGGGAACACAAGAATCCATAAGGAATAACTACGGAAGTAAATCCTACGGAATCCTTATGGGGAGGTGGCCAACTTTATCAATCAGAATACTACAATAATAGGTCTTCCGGCTGGGTGTGTTGGCTAGGACATCCACTTACCGGGTTATAGAGAGACCAATATTATAATTCTTGGAAAAGGTTCCAACCATCATATCTGCCCGAGATTCAGATCTGGTTGGTGTCAGGATATTCCAGACTCATCAAGTCTAGAAGGAAAAATGAAAGTTTGCAACACAAATCGACGAGATGACGTTGCGAGATTCTCAGGGGATGAACTACGATAGCAAGCTCCAAAACATGAGTTGGTTCTGCTAAACACATGTGAACACGCTGTCCCAGACAAGCATGACCACATAGTAGTCTTATGATAAAACACTACCGAGTTCAGGTGGGGAACCATCCTCGAGGATATTGGAGTCTTGTGCATGATCTAGAATTAGCACAACAAGCTCCTTTTCCTTGAACAAATCAATCAGTGGCTTGGTGTGCTAGGAACACATATAGAATGGAGGTAGCGAGCCTATCAAACCATAGCATACTTCGCACATGCATGACTGACTTGGGATGGTTCCAGAGAAAACAAAAACAATCTTTCTCGGATCCACGGCGACACCTTACATCAAGTGCACGTGAATTAAAGAAAGTCACTTCTTTCATCCAAACATATCCTTCATGAGATAGCATGAAGAAAATGCTAGCACAAGTTTCCAACACTAACTTAATGTTCAACACGAGTCATGGAGAAGATAAGAATGTTGCCGATGGGCTCAGCAACAATTTATCAAAATTCCAATGGAGATGGACTTCCATAATTATGTGAACAAGTGATAGCATTGGTCAGACCCAAAAGATATAATGGTGTATGCTCGAGGGATCAACCGCGAGTAAGACAACATTACGAACATCGTTGGTTCTGATTTGATTTGACGATAGCCCATGTTCAAATCAAAGTCTTGATACGACAATAGGTCCAACAACTGATCACAAGGACCAATCGATGAAGATATCACCTTTCTTCGACACACACACACACACACACAAGGATATCCCTTTGGAAATGAACTAAGTTAGACAAGCTTTTATCTTCCAACTCTCCAAGTTGTTGTCTAGCTTAACCAACTAGCTCAAGGGTAGGCAACACAGATTCTTGGAGAAGGGTTGGTTACAAGAAACCAACTTGATCACGAGCTCAACATAGCGGTCAGGTGACAACCTGGTGATACTTCTGAGAAGATATTCGGAAAATCACGAACCACCGATATGTTACTAAGCTCGAGAACAATCTTGCTCTTCAGGGCAAGACGATATGATCAACTGAGCAAGGGTTTAACAAAATCCTAACTCATTGATTGAAGAGTGCACCAAAAATAAGGACTAGGTAGGACGATCAATCTTAGGATGACGATTCAATAACCAGCACGCTAAGAATGAGAGTATTGCCATTAACTGCCAAGCAACGAGTTGCTCAGAGTATTGATTTCACACCTCACGGTTCACTTGTCGGTATTCCGGTTGTGACAACACGGGACCGAGGAATGAATAATGATGGCGAGAAGTATCACTGCGTCAAGAATTCATAAGAGTTGGTGCAATTCTCATGACACTCTTGACATGAAGATGGTTACACTCCAAGGTAGAACAGAACAAAAACTGGATTGGCATTTTGATCTGCGGAATACAATTGTTTTGACCCGATCCTAGATATGGATGAGGTTCTGGAGTTAGTTTCTCCTAGTCATTCTGAAATAGAATGGCTTGACAAACAACAAGAATAATAGGCATCGATAACACAAATGCACAATTACTCCTGACTATCAATTGATAGATGAAGGTCGGAATACAGCTAAAGAGGGACAACCCAAAAGAACATATGATTATCTGAGTTGTGGATGCATGGATTAGTATGTCGAACAAGTTCAACATATTTCTTCCGGATAATCCATGCAGAGGAGGAAGGACTGGCAGAGTCACAATATGAATGGAGTACTCCTCAAGAGCACTCTAGTTGTGATCTTTCGGTTCCGCGAGGAACTTCTTCCATAAGTAGTTCATGATGTTTGGAAGAAGGATGTACCATGAACCTCGAGGACTATCGCAAAGGTTGCTAATATCCTAAAGGAACGAGCAACACTATCAACACGAGGTAAGTAGGGTGAATCTTGGGTTCAAGAACCCAGAAACAGAATGCCTACTAACTAATAACATCACGGGATGCTTTCGAGAAAGGTGGCCAAAATTATCACACTGGGAACACAAAACATGGCTGGATTATTAGGTGATCCTCTAAAACACCTAGGGTCATAATAATAGCTCCAACATATATGTCGAGACAACAGAGTACCTCAACTCACCGATTAGTGTGGATAAACTGGCCCAAAGAACATCGAGAACGGAAAGAAGGGATTTGCAAATGCATCAGACTATTTAGAGACCTGGGATGACTCGGACAACATAGCGGCTGTAAAAGCTCAAAAGGATTTGAGATATCCTGCAAAATGGTGGCATAACCATTCAGAATCACAATATCAAGGTTCCGAGAACAACTATGAACATACGGAAGTAGTAGAGACTGAACTGAGGCTTGAAACCAACAATTCTACGAGTCTACGGATTAGTAACACGTGATCCTGATAGAAAGATGAGAAGCCTAGTTCTTAATCCCCGTAGAAGAGAAGAGGATGACTCAGATCAGAAGGCTATAAGGTAAAGGAGTAAAAAGAACCTTACGTTCCCTTCCACAATCAATTCCCTTATATAACTAAAGCATTTCTAGACTCAACTTCGACCAGTTTGGCTTGGTAATCCTACAGGCAGTTAGGCTCTGATACCAAAGCTGTCGGGACCCCGATTCCAAGTCACACCGATCTAGCCTGTAACACCTCATATCACTTTGCGGCCTCACGCACGGTACTCCCACGGGTGTCGCCTCACCATGGCCCGGGACCGTTTGCGCCTTTTGGCTCACGTATATGACAATGTCGCTAGCATCCATATGACATAGAACCCGGGCCGACATGGCTAGTCGTGAACCCAAAGCGGCACTAACGTATGGGGACAGGCATACATGAATCAACATCAAACATGTCGGTCAGCAGCGTGCGAATCCGGGCTGTAGCACTGGGCTAACAGGACTCCGGGAACCCGGGCTGTAGCAGGCTAGGCAGGACTCCGGATGTCACCGCGTGACATTTCCCCGAAGGGACAGACACAGGAACGATATGAAACACATGCCGGCCAGTCAAGTGTCCAGAGCAGTAGTGCTGGGCTAGCAGGACTCCGGTGAACCGGGCTGTAGCGGACTACTATGGCTCAAGGAGGCACTAGACTACATTTCCCCATAAGAGAGGCTGCTAAGGATAGACAACTAGATTGTCGGATCCCACACATACCAAGCATTTCAATCATACACACAATATGCTTGATATGTGCAAATACAACATGGCATCACAACAAGACTCTACGACTCAGAGTATTTATTCATTAGGCTCCGAAGAGCCAGATATTACAAACATGGGTCTCATGACCCAACATTCAGAGCATACAAGTCAAAGCACATGCGGAAGCTTAACATGTCTGAGTACAGACATCTACAAAAGAAAAAGGCTGCGAAGCCTGACTATCTCCCAGATCCTGCCGAGGGCACAAGATCGTAGCTGAGGTATCAAGCTAAACGTCGAAGTCCACACGGAACTACTAGCGAGACTGACGTCTCTCTGCAAAACATAAAATAGGCAAACGTGAGTACAAATGTACCCAGCAAGACTTACATCAGAACTATCTACATATGCATCGGTATCAACAAAGGGGGGTGGTGGAGTTTAACTGCAGCAAGCCAGCTTTGACTCGGTGGCTATCCTGAACTACGACTGCAAGCAACTCTTTTGAGGTGGCGCACACGAGTCCACATATTCGCCATCTCAATACACCACTATGGATTCGCTCCCGTCTCCCTACGAGAACGCCATCCATAGCACTCACGCTTATCTTGCGCATTTTAGAGTATCCACTTCCACTTGTCTATGAACTGTACAGGCAACCCAGAAGTCCTTTACCGCGGACACGGCTATTCGAATAGATCATATTAACCCTGCAGGGGTGTACTTCGTCACACACGCTCTCACCACTTACCACCATGTACACATCGTGTACCTCGGCAACCTTCAAGCGGAAGCCTGGCAAGGGAGTCGGCCACGACCTGACTAACCACACAAGTCTCTGGTCCAGGTTTATCGCCTATTCGGGTTCCATCCGCAAGGAGATCCGGCCGGGGTGTCGCTCACGGCCCCAAACGATGTGAACTGGGTTCCCAAGCCCACCTCGACGGATGGATCTACGCTTGGTACACCGTGCCACGGTGCCTAGTCTGTCCCAAGCCCACCTGTACCGGGTACCACTTGGTAGACTACTAACACAACCTACAAACACCAGAAACTAGTTGCAACTCCTGGACAGAGATCGAGGCGGTTAATAAGTCGAGAGGGGTCGAGTTACCGGAACCCAATGTGTGGTAGTAACTGTTCATGGATCACAAACACAGAACTCGGTTCCTAAGGACGGTTTCAATGAGACAACCCACCATGTACTCCTACATGGCCTCTCACCGCTACCTTTACCAAATCGTGTTCACACCCTTAGCTCTCACATAGTAGGACATGTTCACCACTTTCCAATTCATTCCCGATGAATCAGACCTGACACAACTCTAAGCAATAGCAGGCATGACAAACAAGCATGAATGAGTAGGCACATCAGGGCTCAAACAACTCCTACTCATGCTAGTGGGTTTCATCTATTTACTGTGGCAATGACAGGTCATGCAGAGGATAAGGGGTTCAACTACCGCAGCAAGTAACAGATGAATCGTTGTTGTCCTAATGCAGTAAAAGAGAGCAGGAGCGAGAGAGTGGGATTGTATCGGAATGAACAAGGGGGTTTTGCTTGCCTGGCACTTCTGAAGATAGCACTGAGTCTTCATTAGTGTCAACGATCACAACGCCGGAACATCGTCTACCGGGGGGGACAAATACCGGCAACAGAGAAGAAATTCAATCAATGCAATGCACAATATGATGCATGATCATGACATGGTAATATGAATGTGTTCTGGGCTAATGCAAGCTAGAACAGATTGTGATGAGTCCATTTGAACCAAAGATTCAAATGCAAACCCATTTTATAAAGTCATATAAGTGCATTATCTTGTTTCATCTAAACAGCAGGTTAGGTTGCTCTAACATGCATGAAACCAGTGCAGATGGATAGATGGGATTTTTCTGATCATTTTTCATATATAAATTATTTGATTTGGAGCTACGGTTGAATTTCTATGAATTTTAGAAGTTTGCACTATTTTCTGGAATTTCCTGAATTATTTTAAATCCAGAAAAGGATTAATTGCGTCAGCACTGCGTCATGCCTGTGTCAGCAGTCAACTGGGTTGACCCAGGTCAAACCCGACGTGTGGGGGCCACATGTCAGTGACACAGGGCTAATCCCGGTCAAACCCAGCGCTGACTGAGGTTTGACCAGGCCTGGGGCCCACTGTCACTGGTTGTGGGCGGTTTAAGCAGCGGGGTTAGCGCCTAATGACGGTGCCACGTCATCGGTCGCCGGAGCCTTGCCGGCGGCGACCAAAACGACGGCGGCTCGGCTCGGGTTTGAGCTACGGGGGGGTGGTTTGGTGAGCTAAGGGCACCGGGGAGTAGCTCTTGCTCGTCCGCATCCAAAGGACCGGACGGAAGGCAGCGGGGTGGCCGGGAGCAGCGCCGGCGGCGAGCAAGGCGGCGGCCGGAGTTCGGATGGGGCTGGGTTCGGCGCTACGGTGCACGGGAGGAGGAGCTGGTGGTGTCTACGGGCTCCTGGTGCTGCGTTGAGCACAGCGGTGAGCTTGGCTTCGAGCCACTGTGGCTCTAGCCACGTCGGCGACGAGGCACGGCGGCGGCGAGCTTCGGCCGCGGTGGTTAGTGGGGCTAGAGGAAGAAATCGACGGCAGGGAGAGAGGGGTTGGGGTGAGGGGCTCACGGCGGTTGCAGCGGTGGCCTCTTCGAGCTCGGGGAAGGCCGGACGGCGACGAGTCGACGATGGGGATCCGCGGCGGCCGACGATGAAGAAGAGGTCGGGAACGGCGTTTTGAGGCATCTGGCGTCGAGTGGGTCGACGGGGAGGATGAGGGCGTCGAGGCGGAGGCCATGGACACGTCGGCGAGGCGAGGGAGGGCCTGAGGCCATGGCTACGGCGACAGCGAGCTCGCGGCTGTCTCGGCCATGGTGGAGAGGGCGAAAGGAAGGCGAGGGGGAGAATGGTGGGGCGGTTAGAGCGATCCAGACGGCTCTGGCGGGTCTGTCCGCGGCGCCACGCAAGCTAGCAGGCAGGAGGTGGCACAGGCGCGTGTGTGCGCACGGCGAGCACGCGCTCAGCGTCCTTCTGGCGCGGTGGAGACGACGACTGGCGTCGGCCAGCTGGTTTGGGCCGTGCTGGGCCAGGCCAGGTAAGCGCCAGGTGAGTTTGCTCTCTCTCTCTCTCTCTCTCTCTTTTATTTCTGTTTCTGTTTTTCTATTTTGTTATTTTGTTCTGGGCTTTATTAAAAATGCCAGGGCATTTCCAAAAATCATGAAACTAATCAGGGCTACTGTTTAGAATACATCCAACAGTAAACATTTTAGTTTATGATTATTTGAGCATTTAAAATATTTAATAGCATTTAAATGCCCGAATGCAAATACTATATGATTTAATTCAGAGTCCAAATATGTCATGGAAAAATGTGGAGCACCTCTGGTTATTGTTTCCAACATTTTCCAGAAATGATGAACATTTTTTAAAGCCATTTGGAAACACTGAGAATATTTTAGTTGAGCCTAGTGAATTCCTTTGATGCTAGAGTTTATGCAATCCCCATTTCAATTTTCTGCAAAATTCAAACATGATGCACACTTGAAGCTAGCCTAGTGCAATACGAGGAGCTAGGGATGTGACACAGACCATGTTTGTAGTCCTTGTACACCATGTTGCATTTTGTGTTTTTTGGTGCTTGCATCATTTAGTGTTTATAATCTGAACTACTTTGGATCATTAGCTGGTTTTCAAAGTGCATGTAGCTTCACATTTCTCAAGTTATGTTGATTTCCGGAGTGCAAGTGCTTTCGTATTTTTTAAGTTAAATGTTCGCCCCTGGTAACTTGAATTCGTGGATCAGCCACTGCACACAAATCATACACGAATGCCAGTACGAATTAAATGAAATGCAGGGACTTATGCTAGCTCGTTGTATAGGCTCACTGCAGCTCTGCTTGCGCTTGGGATGTTCCATGTACAAGTCCATGTTACCACTTGCTTGGATGTGCAGGCCTTGTGCTCCTTGCATCCCCCTCTGCATTTTTGACACGACGAATGGTTGATTAAATAAGAGGAATCGACCTTGATGTTGTACCGAAGGACAGATACTTACAAGGTTATACGGGTGTGCAGGATGTGTACTAGATCCCGTAGCGCCGTCATGCTTCGCTAAAAAATGGATTTGCTTGTTTCAGATGATATCTCCAGAAGAAATAAGAGTTAAAGTCAGAGTTGCATAGGCGTGTAAGCTAAGAGAGCAGTGAAAGGATATCCAAACATCGTCGGAACAGTGCACAAGGGAGTGATGTGTGGATACCTAGTTCGGGCCGGCGTTTGGGCATGCTCGCCTAGCTAGAGTGCGGGTCACTTCAGAGCCGTTGAGGGTGATGTGCTGGCGTTGGCTGGCCGCGCACGGATGCAGATCTTGAGTGGCAGCGGAGTGCTACGATGCGGTGGACGAGACCGTTGGTGAAGCCCCAACGGCCTTGGGGGCGGAGGTGCGACGATGTGCTCGGTGAAGTAGACCCGGTGAGCTAGGAGACGGCGTCGGTGAAGCGCACCTGATGCGGTGGAACTCGGTGTCTGTGAGGCATGTCGGTTGTGGCGGCCGACGTTGTCGGTGGACCACCCGGTGCGGTGGACGAGGGCGTAGATGAGGTAGCTCCGGTGCGGTGGTGAAGCGCGACCGTCGTCTTCGTCGTCGTCATCCGGCACAGAGGTGGGGAATGGTGGGGAAAGAGACGAGACGAGGGGCGATTCAAGGGTTGGCGGCGAATTAGGGATTTGAGCAATCTGGGCGCGGAAGGGGACGGTGGAGAAGAGAGATTTTGCAGGGCTGGAATTGGGGCCACCGGATATTTCAATCCGAAACGTGGAAGCACGAAATTATATTGTCGTCGTCCTTTTTTGGGGGGGAGGGGGGTGGGTGGCTGGGTGCTACGCGTCCGTCCGACACACGCGACCACCCCGACAGGACTATGCTTCGGTGCCTTAAGGCACCTGCCTTTGTGTCCATGACATGTGGGCCCAACAGGTGGCTGGCCCACATGTCAGTGACCCAAAGGCAGTTGCCTTTAAGGCACCGAAGCAGCGTCCACCCCGACACGACCCTGGTCTGCCTGGTGCGCCTACATTTGAGAATGCAAACGAATCTTCTTTCATTTGCAAAGGAATCTGTATGTATTACCATGCCCGTGTTTTCCTTGCAATAATTAGTCATTTGAAACGAGATACTCCATCCGTTCACTTTTGTAAGTCGTTTCAGACAACTTAAAAAGAACTGTTTTGCACATTGTCTGAAATGTCTTCAAGGTCTTATAAAAGTGAACAGAGGGAGTACTATAAATTAATTAATGAGGAGTTATTTGAAAAAAAATCGAAACGGTACCCACGCTAACGTGGATTAGAGTGTGTGTCACATAATTAGTTATTTGAATTAGAGTGTGTGTCATGTAGTTAGTTATTTGAATTAGAGTGTGTGTCACGTAGCGATCTCCAATTCTAACGTGGATTTCGCATTTCACTATATCCACGCTACTTTTTTAATACAAATTCATATGTATATGATGAAAACCATGGTAGTGAGAAAACTTTTGGATGGATTCAAACATATGACCTACAAAATAGCACAACAAACTGAGTCAATGTCAACTTTTCGAAACTTAGTATGGCACGAATTCGAAATAATTACCCGTATGCCTAGTCCTCGGTTCAAATCTTACAATGTACACCGAATTGAAACATCGATATTAAGTCTCATACTATGTACATTCAAATGTTGTTTTTAGCCCCCCCCCCCCCGCACAAATGCTAAATACTTCCTGTATCGGTCAATCTTCCTCTCCTAACCACCTTAGGAAGCTATCGGTTTCCAACACACGTTCATTCTTTCTCTCCATGTTTCGATCTCTAAGTCTCTCAACTACACAACCCCCTTTTCCACTCTGTTACCAAATGTATTTACCTCACACACCCGCCATTGCACCCCATGCCGAGCTCTCTCTCTCTCCCCCCTCTCCCTCTCACCCTCTCGTGCTAAATACATGCATTGCCTATCTAGCCCCCCCCCAACCTCTCGTGCGCACGCACGCACGTTGTATATCTAGGTCACTCCCTCGAGACTGTCTCACTCTTTCTTCCGCACGGCGGGCCACACTCGCTCAGTCTCGCTCTCTTTATCTGAGTCTCGTTTAACCTCGTTTTCTTTCACACACAAATGATATATCTCCCTGTTCGGGCCTCGATCGACACACTCTATACTCTCTCACGCAGATTGTCTATCTAGGTCAGTCCATCCAAGCCGCCACCACTCTTTCGACCTCATGGTGGGCCACGCTCACTCAATCTCTCTCTCTCTCCGTATGTCTCGATTGACCTCGCTCTTTCTCGGACAAAAACGATATATCACCATGTTTGAGCCCAATTCGGCCTATTCACATTGTATACTCTCTCACGCACATCATCTATCTAGGTCACTCTCTCCAACCCGTCTCACTCTTTCGATCGCACGGCGACCCTATGTGATCGGTTGACCTTGCTTCCTCCCACGCACAAAATATATCTACACGTCTGTGACTGGATCATCTCTCAAGCTCTATCATACAGCCCTCACCCTTGCCAAAAAAGCTTAGTCGGACAATATCTCTCCAGAGCATATATATTTGTTCAATGAATGTCAGACCACACTCACTTTGTCTCTCTATCTATATGTCTCTCGATTGACCTCGCTTTCTCACACCGTATCTTCCACGCGTTGAAGCTACTACCTCTCCATCCCTCGCAAAGCCGGAGCTATTTACATTGCGAGGGGCACTCCAACCTTGGATTAATTTGTGTAGGCATTTATTCCGATCGGTTTAGATTATATTTTCGTAGCATTCGGCCCACAACTACTCCAAACACCGTTGCAACCCACGCAACTCCCCTAGTTGATTTCCCTCTGGCTCGGTCATCGCTCTCTCGCACGTCCTTTCTCGCCTTCAACGTCGCACCATGGTATTATTGAAAAAACTATGTTGTTCTCTTTAATTATTATAAATAAGCTACAAAACTACACACCGATAGTCCACTTGGAATGGAACAAATTTCGACCCACAAACTAAAGTGCTACAAACTACACACCGAGGGGCCCACATGTCATGAAACAAATTTGGACCCATATACAAATTAAAAAAATAAAGGACGAGGATCGAACATGCGACCGGGCCTTCAAGCCGCACGTCAATAGGCAACATACGTAGAATAGCAATGTTTGTTGTACCCCCTTTGTTCACATAATGTTTTTATATTACCACAGCCTAATTAATGAATAACATGTAATATTATTTTTAGTACTATTTGCCTTCACTTACTGGTGGGTTCCATGTGTGCTCTCTCTCTCTCCTCCCCTTCTGCGTTTAGACGCACGGGCAAACAGGAAGAACTCGTGGGCGATGTTGCCGTTGACCATATCTGGACGCGTTCACAAGTCACGGCACTAGTTTCACGTACTAGCAGCACTAGTCAGTGTGTACGTGCAATGCACGTTAATTTGGAAGTATATTAAGTGCATGCGGATATTAACTACTAGGATATTATTTGCGTGTTGTCATGTGATTAGCACTATTTTTGGCATGAAATTAACTGCACGCTAAACGTGTTGAGCGCTCGACATTGAAGGAGTCTAGGTCATTGGATGACAAGGAATACATGTGGCTTGATGACGTTTTATATTTAATTTGATACGGCTCTAGGAGAACATTCAATCGATCAAACCATACATTTCGTTCAGTCTGACTTCGACTTTAAATTATACGACGATCGATATAAAATAAACAGAAATGATAAACGTTCGGATTTTAAGCATGGCAATCCGAACGTTTTTCATGGCAAATTTAGATTGCGGCGGCGGCGGCGGCGGCGTCTCGCGGTGGGAAGCGGCTCCTTTGCCGTGCTCTGTGTATCGTGGGGCCACTGACCGACGGCGATGGCGGCGTCTTGCGCCGTTGTTGGTGTACTCCTGGACGTTGGCCTAGCTTCAAGGAAGGCCAAAATGTTCTGGACTTCGGAGCGAGTCAACTGGCGGGAGGAGGCGACTGGTGTTGGTGCAAGGAAGCGGTCGACGGCGGCCATCCATGCCGCTGAGGGGGGCACTGGCACCCGCGCGGGGACAGGCGCGGTCAACGGCGCGGCGGAGACATTCGTGTGCACGGGCACCGGCACGGGCGCGCACGTCAGTGCACGCGCAGGCGCATGCGCTGGCAGGTGCACGGGCACCTGCACGGGCGTGCGCGTCAGTGCACGCGCAGGCGCATGCGCTGGCAGGTGCACGGGCGCGTGAAAGTCGGCGGGGACCTCGTGGAACCCCGTGGGATCAAGCTCGGCGACAATGTGCGGCTCCCAGCCCATCAATGCCACGGGGATGGGCGCTGGCGCAGTCGGGGCGACGGGAGCCGGAACTGGAGCGGGGACAGGCGCGGCGTCTTCCCGCAAGGCCAGTTCAAGCTCGTCCCAAAGCGCCTTATGTTCTTGAGACTCCGGCTAGGTGTCTTCCTCATGAAACTGGAACACTAAGGGCATACCATCGTGATGCGGCATGGCGTACGTTTAGGTCAGGCTAGTTGGAGGTAGACGACAGGAGAATCGGAGAGGAAGAGAGAGGATTGTAGCGATACCGGGTAGTGCGGGGTTGATTTTAAACTGCGGCGCCGGCGACATTAAAAGTGGGAGCAGTTGGGACGACGGTGGGCGGCGGAGCCTGGTCAAAGGGCTCGCCTCCCGGTGAGCCTGCACAGCGGTCTGCTCGCACGCCTCCCTGACAGCCGGCGCAGCGGTCTGCTCGCACGCCTCCCGTTGACTCACACGCTTGCTCAGACGGCACCTGCCGATGAGAAGCGGGGACTTGTGGCTGCACGTAAACGCCCACGGTTTCAATAGTGAAAGCGTTCGCCTTAACGTGACATGTCTTTGTTCCAAAATACCTTGGCTCTTCATTTGTGCAACTTGTCATAAGCAGCTTGTCTCAAATTGAAGAAAAAACTTACGAAGTAATATTTGTGCCATATCACGTGACCATGCTTATTTTCAAGAATTTATGCTCACTTTTGGATTTTCTGAAATTTAAGATCCAGGATTTGAAACAATATCATAACCTGCGTCATGCAATAAATTTTCAAGCCGTACATCTGTCCTGTTGTATTTCTTAAGAAAGGATTTGGTCAAACATTTTGCTTAGTTAGACTTCAGAAAAGTTATATATGCAGAGTAAAAGGATAATCCCTCCGTACCAGTGCATTGCCTAATATATTAACTCAAGTACTAGGCACGAACAAACGGGCTCAATTCTGTGCTCATCCTGGTGTAGTAGTAGTAGTAGTAGTAGGCAATGCAGTTGACGGGTGACCTTGACGAGCGGCGACCGAGGGAATTGAACCGTGCTCGGCACGGTAGGTAACGTTGTCTAGTTACTAAAGAATCCCTCCGTTGTTCATCGGTAGTCATTATGGACCGGGGACATGAGGGGAATTTTCTAGGGCTGGAATTCTGGCCGCCAGATATTTCGACTTGAAACGCTGAGGCTCGACTGGTTGGGGTTGCCTAATATGCGTACCACGCACGCCACCGAAGGACACGAGCCCGGTTTTTTTAGGATCAACACGAGCCAAGGTCTGGCTGGTACGCCGTTGGGTCCTACCATTCAAGAATACGAAAGGAACCTTTTAAATTGCCGAACGAATCTATGTGTATTACAATACCCGTATTTTCCTTGCAAATAGTAATCTCAACGTGGTAATTGATTTATGACGAGTTGTTGAATTAGAGTGAGTTTGTGATATAGTGATCTCAACGTGGATTTCACATTTCATGGTATACCTAGTAAGTTTTCCAATGCAAATTCAAATTTAAAAGATGAACAATATGGAGGTGAGAAAACTTTGTATGTATCAAGCATATGACCACACACACACAGAGAGACACACACGCACGAACACAACAACAATCCAATAAGTATAGTGCATCTATTTTTCCAAACCATGCATGTATGACACGAATTCAAAAATACTCCTTCTATTCCTAAATATTAGTCTTTTAGAGAGTTCAACAAGTGACTACATACGGAGCAAAATGAGTGAAACTAGACTCTAAAATATGTCTATATACATCCGTATGTGCCAGTCCATTTGAAGCCTCTAAAAAGACTAGTATTTAGGAACGAAGGGAGTAAAATGTAAGACATCCATGGTCCTCAGTTCAATATTTAAAATTAACATGAAACTGAAACATGAATATTAAGTCTAGTACTACAGTCAATGCAAATGTTGTGTTTAGGCGGAGCTATGATTGTCGGGGGTCAATGTTGGAGAACGTAGCAGAAATTCAAAATTTTCTACGCATCACCAAGATCAATCTATGGAGTATACTAGCATCGAGGGGAAGGGAGTGCATCTACATACCCTTGTAGATCGCGAGCGGAAGCGTTCCAATGAACGTGGATGACGGAGTCGTACTCGCCGTGATCCAAATCACCGATGACCGAGTGCCGAACGGACGGCACCTCCGCGTTCAACACACGTACGGTGCAGCGACGTCTCCTCCTTCTTGATCCAGCAAGGGGGAAGGAGAGGTTGATGGAGATCCTGCAGCACGACGGCGTGGTGGTGGTTGTAGCGGGTCTCCGGCAGGGCTTCGCCAAGCTTCTGCGAGAGAGAGAGAGGTGTTGCAGGGGAGGAGGGAGGCGCCCAAGGCTGTAGCTTTTCTGCCCTCCCTCCCCCCCTTTATATAGGCCCCCTTGGGAGGGGGGGCCGGCCAAAACCCATCTAGGGTTGGGGGGCGGCGGCCAAGGGGTGGAAGGGGTTGCCTTGCCCCCCAAGCCAAGGGGGAAGTCCCCCCACCCTAGGGTTCCCAACCCTAGGCGCATGGGGGGAGGCCCATGGGGGGCGCCCAGCCCACTAGGGGCTGGTTCCCTTCCACTTTCAGCCCATGGGGCCCTCCGGGATAGGTGGCCCCACCCGGTGGACCCCCGGGGCCCTTCCGGTGGTCCCGGTACAATACCGGTAACCCCCGAAACTTTCCCGGTGGCCGAAACTTGACTTCCTATATATAATTCTTCACCTCCGGACCATTCCGGAACCTCTCGTGACGTCCGGGATCTCATCCGGGAATCCGAACAACTTTCGGGTTTCCGCATACACATATCTCTACAACCCTAGCGTCACCGAACCTTAAGTGTGTAGACCCTACGGGTTCGGGAGACATGCAGACATGACCGAGACGCCTCTCCGGTCAATAACCAACACGGGATCTAGATACCCATGTTGGCTCCCACATGTTCCACGATGATCTCATCGGATGAACCACGGTGTCGAGGATTCAATCAATCCCGTATGCAATTCCCTTTGTCAATCGGTATGTTACTTGCCCGAGATTCGATCGTCGGTATCCCAATACCTTGTTCAATCTCGTTACCGGCAAGTCTCTTTACTCGTACCGCAATGCATGATCCCGTGACTAACGCCTTAGTCACATTGAGCTCATTATGATGATGCATTACCGAGTAGGCCCAGAGATACCTCTCCGTCACACGGAGTGACAAATCCCAGTCTCGATCTGTACCAACCCAACAGACACTTTCAGAGATACCCGTAGTGCACCTTTATAGTCACCCAGTTACGTTGTGACGTTTGGCACACCCAAAGCACTCCTACGGTATCCGGGAGTTGCACGATCTCATGGTCTAAGGAAAAGATACTTGACATTGGAAAAGCTCTAGCAAACGAAACTACACGATCTTTTATGCTATGCTTAGGATTGGGTCTTGTCCATCACATCATTCTCCTAATGATGTGATCCCGTTATCAACGACATCCAATGTCCATGGTCAGGAAACCGCAACCATCTATTGATCAACGAGCTAGTCAACTAGAGGCTTACTAGGGACATGGTGTTGTCTATGTATCCACACATGTATCTGAGTTTCCTATCAATACAATTCTAGCATGGATAATAAACGATTATCATGAATAAGGAAATATAATAATAACCAATTTATTATTGCCTCTAGGGCATATTTCCAACAGTCAACCCCTCGACCTTAGATAAAATTGTGGAGCTCTGTTTAGGGTTGTTTAGATTATATTTGTCCCCACCCTCCCAACCACCGATTGGTTGTGCACCCCCCACCCCTCCTTCCCGGGAGAATATCATGTGCCCCCATACCTTAGATGCTATATGCCGATACGAGTTGCTTGGAGCTTGTAGATCTGAGATATAGCAGCTCACATGATGTGTCTTAATATTTTTGCAGGAAACCTTGATGAGTTTGAGAATTGCACACAATTTGTACAAAAACTACTTAGATGCCCTTTGATCCCATATCCAACGACCTCGAAGCTCGTATTACCGTAGTATCTAAGATGAAGGAGGACATCATATTCTCCTATATGTAAGAATATCATGTGCTACCACACCTTAGATGCTTTGGTGATACAAGCTCTTCGGAGGCGTTGGATTTGTGACCCAACACCTCCTCGGTGGTTCGAATAGTTTTTTGCAGAAAAGCCCCAAAAGAGTTCGGCCACTGCTTACAAGCACAAAGACTGCTCAGATGCCATTGGATCTCAGATCAAACGACCTCCAAGCTCGTATCACCGTAGCATCCAAGTTGCGATAGCACCTTATGTTTTCTCGCACGGGAGAGTATGAGGTGCTCCCGCACCGTAGATTCTATGGTGATACGAGTTCACTGAGATCTAACGGCCCACAGTAGGAGGTTTGAATGTTTTTGCAATATACGGCTGATAGAGTTTGGGAAATGCGCAGAAAGTACAAGTACTATGCATGTGCCATCTGATCACTGATCATACGACCTAGATGCTCATATCACCGTAGCGGGTAATTAAGCTACGGGGAGCACCTAATATGAGCACCGGGGAGCCGTTGGATCGAAGATGCAGCGGCACACATGAGGCCTGAATGTTTTATTTGCAAAAAAACCTTTGGAGAGTTTGGAAATTGCGCATAATTACAAAGACTATTCCCAAGCCATTGGATCTCACTTCCAACGGTGTAAAAACTCGTATCACCATAGTATCTAAGCTGCGGGGTGGATGTGATATTCTATGCCGCTGTCATTTTTGTTCGTAAACTTGCAAAATACGTGTAACTCGTGCCGTTACTTGTCTAACCGGGCAAAGTGTTTGTTCAAAAAAACCATCCTACACTGAAATATCGGAACAACACACGGGGGTCCCACTTGTCATTAATCAAATTTGGACCTAAAACTAACAAATCTGAAAGACGAGATTCGAACTGGCAACCTGGACTACAAAGCGTAAGTCGATAGCCTAAAAAAATGAACGGTTGTTGGCTTCGTCCCATAACTTGATTTTATACAGTACTTGCATTGAGTAGAGTAGAGGGAGTGCCTCGTCAACACGTGCATGACCGTTGTCTCACTTACTGGTGGGTCCCAGGTCTGCGATCTCAATCTCTCTTCTCTCCATCGTCTAATCTTTGCACGGGCACACACGAAGAGCGGCGCTAGCTTGCCGTGGTGTTATTACAACTAAAAAAAACTTGGAAAATAGAAGAATTGCCTAGAACAAGAGACGTTGTGGCTGGTCGAGACGGAGCTAACCACATCTATCCTCCGTGCCACGTTTGCATGATGAAGCTGTGTGGCTAGTGGGGTGTTTTCGACCGATTGGCTGGGTCTCGAGGTCGAACCATAGGTACTACGTCTGATACAGTATATTTTTACACGCACATTTTTCCTCCGTGCCGAGACGTGGCACACCCTACCGCGCGGTTTTGGGGTCCTCCCGGGTGGTGCACGCATATATTCTTCCTGGCGTGGGACGCCCTACAGCGCGTTTTCTGGGTCCTCCTTGGTCGTAGCGCCGAAGCAAGTAAATGAGTCGTCAAATCACGAAAGACCACCTTTCCCGCCGAGTACATCAGTGAAGCACGGTGGCTAGCTAGTTGGGCTAGTTCGACTGATTAGCTAGGCCGCCGCCACATTTGTTTTTTCACCCCTTTTTTTATCTACTTGCCGGCAGGTAAATTTAAATATCCACCGCGGCGTTGCTCTGGTGTTTGGGTGCGGCAGGATTTTTAATTTTTTGATTGACGGGAGCAGGCGCGGCAGGATTTTTAATTTTTTGATTGACAGGAGCAGGCGCGGCAGCAATTAGTCACGATGACTCTGCCTGTAAAAACCCACTGCTCCCTGATGTGAGAAGTCGTCGACTGGTGTGTTACCGTGGTGAAAACCAAAAGATTCCCGTCTCCCTCCGCCTTCCCGTAGATTGCATTGCCTTTCAGCCGTTTCGCCCCCTTTGCTTCCTCTCCCCATTGCTTCTACCTGGTGCCATGGCGGCGCAGCAGATCACGGAGTCCGAGGTGAGGCGCCTGAAACAGGAGCTCCATGCCAAGGATGCGGAGCTCAGGGCCAAGGACGTCGAGCTCCGTGAGCTCAAGGAGGAGAGGAGTGCCATGCTCCTCTGTTATGTGCGGGAGTTCACGGAGCTTCAAAAGCGGCAGGCGTCCACCACAAAGATGCTCGAGGCGTCGGCGGCATTGCTGCAGAAAGCGGGAGATACGATAGGCCGTCAGGGGAGCCGGCTGGAGCACGAGCGGGCCGATCGTGACGAGGTCCAGGATCGCCTCAGCCACTTGGTGAACCAAGTTGCCACGCACGTGTTGCGGCTGCGCGATGCCTACCGTCGTGCCAGCGCGACGATGCCGGCCGTCGGGCTAAACCCGTTCGACCACCCGGTCGACTTCAACGAGCTGCGGCTTCCTGACCTGGTCTCCTTCTTCACCTATATCTCCGAGGAGCTGAGCCGTCTCCGCGCGATGGTGGGGGCTGAGCTGGGCAAGGAGGGGTTGTGGGCTGCCGTCGCCGTTGCCGGGCGAATCCTTTCAGGGCTCCGTCACCGGAATCCATTCGTGCCATTGGACGCCGTCTTTGACGAGCTGGCTCCCATTGACCAGGAGCGGGCTCTGCGGGCGGTTGCACCCTGCATCACCAACGTCGTGCGCCTCGAGAAGCAGAGGGACTTCGGTGGTGTTTAGGCGCCCTCTGCATGGGCATGTCCATGTCTTGGCACAACATGACCGTTGGATCAAACTCAGACGGTGCAGATCAGTCACTGTAGCACAAAGCGTGCGGGTGTGTTTGGTTGCATTCTCATCTCAATATAGTTGTTTCCTCTTCGTGTATTTTTGTCAACCTACTAGTGTGGACTCATGCACCCTTCATGCACTCTGCCGAACACCCAAAAGTGGGTCGAGAAGGGAACTTTTGCTCCCATCCCGTGCACCCTTCATACACCCTGCCCAACACTATTCGTGCTTCATATGGTTCATGTTTCGTGGAGTACTGTAGCACCGTACTCTCCGTGCTCTGTGGACCTAGTTCTGTTAATATTGATCTCACCGTTCATTCTCGACCGGACAGTCGAAAAAGCGGTACTATGTTACATATAGGAGTAGTTGACATGCGCACAACATCATTTGTTATCGTCATATCTTACTACACTACCAACAAGATTGTGTAGTACTGACGTATGAACCACTGCACATGCCTAGTAGTAGGAGCACTGTGTATGTTCAAGTGGCTGCCGTGTTTCGCACTCCTCCGTCGTAAGAGTGGAAAAGCTTGATGTAATCATTTTTTCTTCAGAAAAACAGTGGACACGCTCTACCGTGCGGATCCTCCTCCAGCCATGCACTAAATTACTTACATTCGCCGACGTGTGGGACAGCCAGCACCTGGGTCCACCAGCCATGCACTAAATTACTCCGTAGTAGAGTGACGGTAGACTACCCCGATCGAACCGCCGCAGTAATGCCCAATGAACCGTCAAATCACAAAACCCCCTCCTTTCCAGCAGTAAGTTGGACGGACGAAGCAACCATCATTTCACTCTTCTCTCTCAGCTTCCTCTCTTGAAGAAAACCCCCACTCGCTTCGCTTCTCCCTCATCTCATTCCTCCTTTCACTCTTCTCTCTCAGCTTCCTCTCTTGGATGGACGCCGGAGCACCGGCCGACGTGATGTCTATGGCTCTGGCCAAAACCGTCGAGGCTCATGGTACGAAGAAGCGCAAGCACCCCGCCGAGACTACCGCAGACAAGCTCAAAGCCATCGCCCTGTCCAAGCCCCCCTCTCCGGGATCCCTCATTAAGCAAGTCCAGGTAATGTCTCTTGTTGACGATCTTTTTCTCGATCTTGATCGCGTTTTTTCATCTAACACGCAGTACTAGTACTTGTAGTACAACTTTCTGGGTGATCTTGCATGTGATTTTAGTGTGCCAAATGACGGTTCTAAATTCCTCTTTTGACCAAAACATGCGAGAGGTTGACACTGATTTCTTATAGATTACTTTCAACTACTCCCTCTGTCCCAAATTTCCTGTCTTAGATTTGTCTAGATACGGATGTATCTAATACTAAAATGTGACTTGATACATCCGTATCTAGACAAATCTAAGACAAGAATTTTGGGACGGAGGGAGTACTTTATGAACATCAATGCTACCTTTTAAGAGGGTATATTTGCCTCAGTAACTTGTGTTATGGATATTGCATGTAATCCCTCTGCTCTCATGCCTTTGAAGACATGTTCTAGTGTCTTTGTTCACTCATTTCTGTGCGTATATGTAGTCATATATGGAGTATAATATCGAAAATCATCTTATATTTCTGAACGGAGGTAGTAATAAAATATGGTTTCTGTTTGAATTAGAACCAGGTCCGCGGTGGAGATGAAGTTCTCAAAGTCATGCCGTGTGAACTGGAAGACCTGATGATGAGTTCTACTGCTGAACTATCTAGCTGCTGTGTCCTTGTCGCCACGTGTCCTGAACTAGTGTTTTCCTGTAGCATTGTTGTCAGGCATGTTCTCGAGGTTGTACTTGACCACAACAATTTCCTAGTTGTGCCTTCGATTACGAAGGGTGTGGTTCTTGTAAAGCTTCCCAACAAATCTGATGCAGCCTGTCTTCATCATCATGTTTATGAGTGGAAAGACCACTCTGTTAGGTTCTCCAAGGTTGACAAGATGGTGATGGTGCATGTAGACATCTCACACGAAGTCCATGGCCTAGTCAGTTATGCGGGGTTCATCCCGTAGGTCGGTGGCAAGAAATAGTCTGCAGAGTTTAGTTAGTGCAACTTTGCTTGTCTGTAGTAAGTACTATTGTTCAGTACTTGATTTGTGTTTGTGAACCCTGTATTGTTTATTAGTCTGCCGCTTTTGGTGTGTGAACGGTCTATGTTAATGTCTGTCCACTCAATTCAGTGTGTATATTTTGAAGTATCCGATCATATTTTTTGTGAGGATGGTTTATCAATTATGGTTACACTCCAATATCTGTATGCATTGCAGGGTTTATCGCACCCACTAGGATTTCCAGTCCCATGGATGTTCGGTCCATACGATTTGTCACGACCTTTGGACTGTCCTGCTTGTGGGAGTAGGCGGGGCCCCTGCATGCCACGCGTAGTTGGACGATCAATCTTCTGTTTAGTACTTCAACATAGTGATTTCCTGGTAAGGATTCACTCGTGTCACATCAAGTAAATCTTATTGATTTACTGTCTAAATCTTATTGATTTAATGTCATGTTTTCTTTCTTTTCCTGCAATTTTACGATGCAGGTTTTGCCATGTGACATTCATCACAGAATAAACCGTTTGGTTTGCTCTACGATGGCTATTTTTGCAGGTTTCACTTCTTATGTCGTGTCAGTAACGAAGGCACTGTCCATCACTTATATTACTGGAAAAAATTGGATCAGTCTGTTGTCTGAGTACAAGCTGAATCCCTATGATGAACTGCAGTTTGGTTTAACAAAAACGCCACAATTAGTCCTTCTCGCGTTTAAAAGAAATGAAGAAAAAAACTGGATCACGGTCACGGATCCTAGTCAAGTTAGAAAGCTGATCATAGCAGACCAGACACGATCGCCGCTGTCTCGCACAAATCGAGCACCGGCAGTTGCTCTAGCACTGACAGCGGCAGCAGCTCAGTCTGATCCAGCTGAGGATTGGGCACCGACCGCGTCAGCGGATCAGTCTGATCTACCGGAGGATCGGGCATCGACACCGGCACCTGCTCCGACACCGGCACCAGCTCTACAAGGAGCACCATCTCCGGCAGCAGCGGCGGCTTCGGCACCTGCACCAACACTTGCACTTGCAATGCTCCGGCCCATGCAGTTGCACCAACAACAGACTGGGTTGCAGTTCGCACTTCATATACCAAAGTCCTTACAAAAACCGACATGTCCACCTTCTTGGTAAGCATTGGCCGCCCAAGTGCTTCGTTCTTTTTTCTTTCCATGTTGTTTCACATGATTCACTGTGTTGATCTAACTGTTTGGGTATGTCTTCTTGTTTGCAAACAGAGAATTCCTAGAGCAACGAGGGAGTCGTTCAACAATCCGGGCGACCGCGGCCAAGTTTCTCTTACCATGCGCAGCCTTGGTGTGAATGAACCTGCTCAATATACCGTAAGTACAAAGGATGGTTGCATGATGATTGATGCTAAAGGATGGTCAAGGTTCAAATCTAAATCATATCTTGCGGTAGGGGATGATGTCAAAATCGAACTTTCTCGGCAAGGAGAGCTGGTCCAAATCAACTTGGAAATTCTTCAGTAGCAGCACGCAACTGCCGAACTGATCTATCCTCCGAGAGATTTTGATGTAATAATCTGGCATGGTGAAACAAGTGTCCTGTGTGTACACGTAGTACGACAGTATTATTTATCACATGGTATATCATTGATAGAATTGCAACTCTGATTGCTGGTTAGGAACTGTCGTTCGATTTCATTCCAACAGCTGCCGTGCTTTATTCAATTCTATGTATTCGCCTTGCGACAGCATCTAAAACCAGCGCCGTACCGATTGCTTGCAATATGAAAAGAGCTGAGGTAGAACACATGGGCCCCCAAACATGCAGGGTCGGCCTACGGCCCAAAGTCCAAAACTGTGAGCCTATCTGAGTATTATATTCTCAGCTGAACCCCCATAAAAAAAGCTAAACCCCCATAATGCCCGTGCGTTGCAGAGGGAGTATATTTCTCGACGAGGTGAGCCTGTGATATAAAAGATTTGTATATTTCTTTACAGAGGGAGTATCTCTCTGTCAAAAAATATATTTATGTGTAACTAGTTACTCCTGTCTTTCTACTTCCTTTCGCTGATATGTGGGGCAATCGGCAACGGAGTGCACAACTTCACGGTAGACACACCCCGGTCGTAGCGCTGCAGTAATGCCCAATGAGCCATCAAATCACAACCCCCCCCCTTTCCAGCTTTAGCAGTAAGCTGGACGGACGAAGTGGCAATATTTCACTGGGCCTGAATCCCCTTCTCCCTCGTCTGCTTGTTCAGAGAAAACCCCCTCTCGGCGATTGCATAGGGTTTTCTCATGGAGAACCAGGTACGAATTCTTCATCCATCCCCGATAAATCCAAGTCCCTTGGTCGCAGGTAATCCTAGGATGGTAGCCGCTGCCGTTCATGCATTTTTCTTCCTACTAAATCTAGTGTGTTTCATTTGCAGTGCCCAAAGTGTGAGTACCCTACAGGTTTCTGCGCCCTCGGCGAGACGCCACACTTGTTCCTTCTCATCATAACACCGCATTTTGAAACGCGCACAGTACGTTCCTAGAATCCTCTTTTCTATCCAGGAGGGTGGGGGTTTTTTGAACATGCTGTGTTCTCATATTATTTTTCCTGCAGTGTATTATTTGCTCTGCCAGAACACATGTACTCAAGATGCTCAGCCTTGCCATAACTGAATACACTAGTTTAATGGTCACAGTGAAGACAAGCCATGGATATAAGTTCCGAGTTGGGTTCATGAACCAAGAAGATCGCTACTTTTTTTGGCCGAACTTGGATAAACTTTCTCAAGTGTTACGGACTGAAAGTTGGCGCACGAATGTTGATGGAAATAGCAGAACCTGGTCTCATCTTCACTGCGATCTTCGACCCCGACGTCGTTCCAATTGTTCATCCATGTTAGTTTTGTATCTGGTTCTTGCTTGTTGCCTCGATTACTTCTTAATCCACCTATTCTGTCTAACTAATCACAATTTAACTTTAGAAGTAGCAACGAATCTCTCACGAAGATGCTACTTCTAACTAATATTTTCTTATAATTGGTGGCACGTGTAGGTTTTTTCAGAGTTAAGCAGTCTGCTCGTTTGTTACTCTGTAATAACTCGGCTGTTACTAATGGCACTGAAGTTGACTGGATCGACATCCACAAGTTCCTACACTTTATTGATCGTCTTGAGGTCCTTGTGGGGCGTTTCAATGGTGGAAGGCCACGTGGGATATGTGTGCCACTGCTGCACTCGTTGAACAGGTCCAACTGTGTCGAGAAACTTATGGTACGAGCTATTTTCTGTTATATATGTTGTTCATAAACTATTGCTTATACACAGTTTTACAGCTGTGATCTTGAAACAGGAACTGCCGAGTTCTATTGTTCCTATACAGATGCCTGACCATGGTCGGGTCAGACTTGCGCTTGGTCACAACATGATGTTTATGTCGACCTACTCAATTCCCCTTGGAGGTGAAAAGATACTAATTCATGGGTGGTCTCAAATAATGAAGGCCCGTCCATCTTGGAGAATAGGACAGAAGATTATGTTCATGCTTTTCCATGGCTCTAAAGAGAATATCCTGTTTATTGACCATGTTGCGAGATGAAGCCGCTTTCAGAAGGTTGTGGGTGCGCGGGGTGGCGCCTGGGCCTTGTCCTGGGGCTTGGTGGCCTCACCCTTGGTTAACTGTAGGCAAAGTAGCATTGTTCGAGGCGTGCTTTGTACGGTTGAACCTGTATAAGTACTCATACTGCTTTCAGCTTTGGTTGTTAAGTGCCCCTGCTGGTTTCAGTTAAGGTTGTTAAGTACTCCTGCTGCTTTTACAGTCTGTCGTGTTTCTTCAGTCCTATCTTCCTCCAGCCGCCAAAACCAAACCAGCGCCGGCGGGGCCGACTGCTTCCGCCTCCCACGGCTGGCTGCGCCTCAGCGCACGCATCGCCGCCCCACCATCTCCTAAATCGTTAACGCCGACGTCCTCCGCGTGCTTTGGTGCGCTCGCCGCGGCGCCGCCCTCTCACGTTGTCAACATGGTCAACAAACAACAGGAATAGGCAGAAGTACGTGGAGAGGATGACAGTAGGGGCCCACCACGTCAGCGTATGGAAAAATAAAATGCTTCCTCCTAGTGTTTTTCTGACATCTGGGACCCACGACATTGTGAGCGTATATAGTCAATAGACAAGAGAACAACACAAGCTCGGCTGACACCTGGGACGTAGCTACTCGAGCAGTATTTTTTTATTTGGTATTGTTGAGACGGAGCAGGGTTTGAACTGGGCTGTGGCCCGTCTAGCCCAGGCTTATATTTTATGTTCACCATGTGACCAGCCCAGCTATTTTTTCTTTGTGAAAATGAGCCCGGTTTATTTTTTCTGAAGAATACCCAATCCAGTCCTACTTATTTTTCTACGCCCTGATGGGCTGCAACTCTTTCAAGACGCCTGCAAATCTTGAAAGTAATATGAAATGGGTTGTAAATATAAAAACAGATGACAAATTGACAATTACTTTATTTGAATTTTTCACATTTTCATATTCCTATTTCACTGGGCATTAATCTAATTAAAATATATCTTCAAAGTACTTTAAATCTCGCTCGACATTTCGGTATGAAAAATAGTTTGGAACCCACAGAAATATGCGAAATTGGCCCTGGCCAACCAGAAAAAAACGACTGCAATAAATTGCATAAGAAGTTGCCATGAGCTATATATAAATTATAAAAAAAGAGGGAGTGGTCTGACTTGTGGGCCTGTTTAGTTGACGCGTATGCAAGATTTTTTTAGTTATTATATACGTCAACAAACGATTCTAGCAGACGTAACCGTTGGATGTCAATCCAACGGCCGTCGTGTTTCTTCAATCTCTGATCTTCTTGCTCCAGCCGCCAAAGCAGCGCCGGCGGGACCGCCTACTCCCGCCTCCCGTGGCCGGATGTGCTGCCGTGCAGGCCTCAGCGCCCCCTACTACTCCGACCGCTGGCCAGGGCATCCCTCTACTCACCCACACCCCCTGTTATTCTGCGGCGACGGGAGCCTCACACCACAGCCGAACCGGTGAACCCTCGTACTCCTCTCCGCGCGGGCTTCCACTGCCGCGTCTTCCCCGGCTCCGTGTCGTCCCCTTCCTAGGCCTCGCCGTCGTCCACCGCCATGGTGCTCTCAGCGTGGCGTGGTCAATGTGGTCAACGACCGACTTCCATCGGAAGAGTACTATACGTGGAGAGGCTGACAGCTGGGTCCACGGCAGCCGCAAGGAAGTGCCTCCTTATTACGCGGAAAATAATTATTCCTCCACCTGACAGCAGGGACCCACCGGACGGGCCACCAGTATTTCGCGAAAAAAACATTTCCCCCTGACTGCTGGGACCCACAGGACGGGCCACCGTATTTCGCAAAAAAAACGTTCCCCCCGCTGTCAGCTCGGACCCACCGGAAGTGCCTCCTTATTACGCACAAAAATGAATACCCCCTGCTAGCTGGGACCCACCTTGGTGGGAGGCTGACTTGTGGGCCTACTAAGTTGACTGGGACGGAGGCCTTTGTCAACTTTAGTCAATATATGAACGATTCTAGCTCCAGTGACCGTACGATGTCCATCCAACGGCCGTAGTGCTTCTTCAACCTCTAGTCTTCTTGCTCCAGCCGCCCAAAGCAGCGCCGGTCGTGCCGCCTGCTCCTGCCGCCCGTGGCCAGCTGTGATGCCGCGGAGGCCTCACCGCCCCCTACTACTCCCACCGCTGGCCAGGCCATCCCTCTACGCACCCACACCCCCTGTTATTCTGCGGCGACGGCAGCCTCACACCACAGCCGAACGAGTGAACCCTCATACTCCTCTACGCGTGGGCATCCACTACCGCGTCTTCCCCGGCTCCGCGTCGTCCCCTTCCTAGGGCTCGCCGTCGTCCACCGCCCTGGTGCTCTCGGCGCGACGTGGTCAACGTGGTCAAGGAATGGCTTCCATCGGACGTGGACTGTACGTGGAGAGGCTGACAGCTGGGTCCACGGCCGCAGCAAGGAAGTGCCTCCTTATTACGCGCAAAATAATTATTCCTCCACCTGACAGCGGGGACCCACCGGACGGGCCACCGTATTTCGCGAAAAAAACGTTTTCCCCTGACTGCCGGGACCCACCAGCTACATCTTCGCACGCAAGGAAGTGCGTCCAAAAAAAATGATTCGCCCCCCTGACTGCTGGGACCCACCAGCTACATCTTCGCACGCAAGGAAGTGCGTCCGGGCAAAAAAAACAAAACGATTCCCCCCTGACTGCTGGGACCCAGGAGCTACACCTTCGCACGCAAGGAAGTGCGTCCGGGCAAAAACAAAACAAAACGATTCGCCCCCCTGACTGCTGGGACCCACCAGCTACATCTTCGCAGGCAAGGAATGCCTGACAGTCGGGACCCACCTGGTCGAAGCGTACGTAGTGTTGTCATTCTGGTCGTGAACGTGTACGTACATATATACTGGTCGATGTAGAGGCGTGCACGTGTCGTAGTAGAGGCGCGTACGTGTCGTAGTAGAGGCGCGCACGTACCATGTACACGTACGTACAGCGGCCAGGGTGCAAGAAAGAAAATACGGCCACGTACGTACATACGGGCAGGGTCTCGAACGCCTACTCACGCATACGTACGGCCAGGGCTCGTGTACATGGCTGCGTCGGAACGGACAAACAGCGTCGTCGTCGTGTTCATGGGGAGGCAACGGAATGCGTCGTGTTCATCGGGAGGCAACAGAACGCGTGGGAGCCAACCGGCTGGGTCGGAACGGAATGCGTGGTCGTGTTCATCGGGAGGGCTTGTACGGAATAGGCGATGGAAACGAGGCCTGGCGTACCGCAAAACGGAGGAAACGGCCTTGTGTTCGACCGGCCACGTTCGAAACGGGATCCTGTTCATCGGGAGGGGTCTGGCGTACCGCAAAACGGAGGAAACGGACCTCCTACGGTCGAAACGGGGGTCCTGTTGATCGGGAGGGGTGTGGCGTACCGCAAAACGGAGGAAACGGACTTGTGTTGGAGCGCTACGGTCGATACGGGGGTCCTGTTCATCGGGAGGGGTGTGGCGTACCGCAAAACGGGACTCCACGGGATACTGTGTTGGAAATATGCCCTAGAGGCAATAATAAATGGTTATTATTATATTTCTTTGTTCATGATAATAGTCTATTATTCATGCTATAATTGTATTGTCCGGAAATCGTAATACATGTGTGAATACATAGACCACAACGTGTCCCTACTAGTTGACTAGCTCGTTGATCAACAGATAGTCATGGTTTCCTGACGATGGACATTGGATGTCATTGATAACGGGATCACATCATTAGGAGAATGATGTGATGGACAAGACCCAATCCTAAGCATAGCATAAAAGATCGTGTAGTTTCGTTTGCTAGAGCTTTTCCAATGTCAAAGTATCTTTTCCTTAGACCATGAGATCGTGCAACTCCCGGATACTGTAAGAGTGCTTTGGGTGTGCCAAACGTCACAACGTAACTAGGTGACTATAAAGGTGCACTACGGGTATCTCCGAAAGTGTCTGTTGGGTTGGCACGGATCGAGACTGGGATTTGTCTCTCCGTGTGACGGAGAGGTATCTCTGGGCCCACTCGGTAATGCATCATCATAATGAGCTCAATGTGACTAAGGCGTTAGTCACGGGATCATGCATTGCGGTACGAGTAAAGAGACTTGCCGGTAACGAGATTGAACAAGGTATTGGGATACCGACGATCGAATCTCGGGCAAGTAACATACCGATTGACAAAGGGAATTGCATACGGGATTGATTGAATCCTCGACACCGTGGTTCATCCGATGAGATCATCGTGGAACATGTGGGAGCCAACATGGGTATCCAGATCCCGCTGTTGATTATTGACCGGAGAGGCGTCTCGGTCATGTCTGCATGTCTCCCGAACCCGTAGGGTCTACACACTTAAGGTTCGATGACGCTAGGGTTGTAGAGATATATGTATGCGGAAACCCGAAAGTTGTTCGGAGTCCCGGATGAGATCCCGGACGTCACGAGAGGTTCCGGAATGGTCCGGAGGTGAAGAATTATATATAGGAAGTCCAGTTTCGGCCACCGGGAAAGTTTCGGGGGTTACCGGTATTGTACCGGGACCACCGGAAGGGTCCCGGGGGTCCACCGGGTGGGGCCACCTATCCCGGAGGGCCCCGTGGGCTGAAAGTGGAAGGGAACCAGCCCTTAGTGGGCTGGGGCGCCCCCCTTGGGCCTCCCCCCATGCGCCTAGGGTTGGGAACCCTAGGGGGGAGTTCCCCCTTGCCTTGGGGGGCAAGGCACCCCTTCCCCCCCACTTGGCCGCCGCCCCCCCCCCCTTTGGATTTGATCTCCAGGGCCGGCGCCCCCCCCAGGGGGCCTATATAAAGGGGGGAGGGCAGCACACAACATCCTTGGGCGCCTCCCTCCTCCCCTGCAACACCTCTCTCTCTCTCGCAGAAGCTTAGCAAAGCCCTGCCGAGACCCGCTACATCCACCACCACGCCGTCGTGCTGTTGGATCTCCATCAACCTCTCCTTTCCCCTTGCTGGATCAAGAAGGAGGAGACGTCGCTGCACCGTACGTGTGTTGAACGCGGAGGTGCCGTCCGTTCGGCACTCGGTCATCGGTGATTTGGATCACGGCGAGTACGACTCCGTCATCCACGTTCATTGGAACGCTTCCGCTCGCGATCTACAAGGGTATGTAGATGCACTCCCTTCCCCTCGTTGCTAGTATACTCCATAGATGCTTCTTGGTGAACGTAGGAAAAATTTAAAATTATGCTACGATTACCAACATACTGTTCATCTCCACCGTCGACCTCCTCCAGCCTCCACGGGCTACCGTCGACCTCCTCCAGCCTCCACGGGCTCCTGTTCATCCAGCCTCCACCGCGCGCTACTCCACCGGCTACTGTTCAACCACCCCTCCACGGGCACCCCTCCACCGTCTACTATTCACCCAGCCCTCCACACCACGGGGTCCTGTTCAACCACCCCTCCACGGGCACCCCTCCACTGTCTACTGTTCATCCAGCCCTCCACACCATGAGGTCCTGTTCATCCAGAGGCAACGCCACCGCTCACTGTTCATCCAACCCCCCCCCCCCCCCCCCGCAACGCTCACTGTTCATCCAATCGATCGGCTTCAGTTAGCAGCAGTAGCGAAGGAATCGCTCGATCGGTTTCAGTTAACAGCCATCGATCGATCGCTCGGGTTCAGTAACGCGTAGCCTGCAGTGCAATCGCTCGGGTTCAGTTAGAGCCCAACGCCTCGCTCGGGTTCAGTTAGAGCCAACGCCTCGCACACACGCGCGTACGTGTACGAGAGAAACGCGCATCTCTCGGCCCCCGACCTCCCACCGTAACCGGGAACTCCCCAAAATTTTCCTCCCCCTCGCTTCTACCACGGTTTTTTTCGTCATGGACGGCCCAAAGAATGTCATGCAGCTGCGTCTCCGGCCCGCCAGGACGAAAAGCCCATTTTCTGTCATGATTTTTTGTCATAGAAGTAGGAGCCCACCACATCTATGATGATACCGGGTTTTGTCACAATTATCGTCATAGAAGTGTCATATGTATGACAGAAAAAAAAATTCGTTCGACCCAAAATGTCACAGATGTGTCTTTTTTTTGTAGTGGGAGTAGTAATAGTGAGGAGTGGTGAGATTTTACTAGTCTGTACAGGTGGTAGATGTGTTGTATTTAATGTTCACAGTTTCAGTGTGTTGAAACTTGTGATAATTTGCTGCCATTTCTCATCGGGAAAGTGAAAGTTAGGTTGGAATGTAACCAAACGCAAAAAAGATTTCTCAAGTATTTACACACATTCATGAACGTAAACCTGATTCATAAACTTAAACCACATTTAGAAACATTCAGCAAGGCTTAGATAGCATAATCGTTAACCAGATTCAGACATAGACAGAGACGAAACATTCAGTACCACGCATTAAAACGCATAAAACATAGATAGTTCGAGCTGATTTAAGCAAACATAGTACTAATACAGACGACGAAGATGACGATAATTTGCTGCTCCATCTCCATTGTTGCATGCTGTCTCACTCTACAGACGACGAAGATGACGCCGCTCTGAACATTCAGAAATAACAACAATAAGTGCAGGCAAATGCAGTATAAAGGATGAAATAAGTTCAGAGACATACATAAACAGAAAACACAGAGCATGCAAAGAACATGCAGCGAACTAATCCTCTCTTCCTTCGAACGCAGCCAACATCCTAGTCCACCGAGTCCTTGTTACTTGGAATCGATGGAAGCGTGCCATGTCTCTTGCCCACCAGATGACAAGGTCATCCGTGATGTGCGTCCCTTCTGGGAACGCTTCATTGAACTGCTTGACATCGTTGGCGTTGCGTTCTGCCATAATCCTGGCAGCCAGCCTCCGCCGTCGCTCCAGCGCATGCGCTCTGCGATTGGCCCTCGCAGCAGCCATATCAACCTCCTCATGGTCATCCACTACCTCTCCTAATGCTGGATCCATCTCTGGCTGAACTAGGGTCCGCGTGCTTCCGCGGCGGCTAGGTTTTGGGTTAGGGGAAAGAGGTTGTACGATCACTGCGTCTTTTGTAGACAGAATGGCAGGCTTGGGAGGGGGGCAGAGAGATCCAATAACCGAGCCCAGTACCAGGCCCAAATTAATAAAGCATAACAGGGCAGCAGGCCCATCTTAGACAAGTTCAGTTTCAGACAAGTTCAGACAAGTTCAGAAACTAAGTTCAGAAACTAAGTTCAGAAAAATTCAAAAACTAAGTTCAGACTTACCATTAGTTACCACTTGCATAGAAGTAGCCCTTCAATTTGGAGCTTGGATACCTCTTCCTTTTGGTCCCTGTCAAACCTTGTGCAGAAGTTGTGGCAGATCTTGGTGCACTGATACCTCTTCCTTTTGGTCCTATAAACTACCTGTGGCAGATCTTAGTTCCAAACTTGTTGCCACTACCAATGCAACATCTCAACTGAGTTAAAAACCAAGTCCAACTCTCTCCATCTTCGTTGTCAACCACACCAAAAGCTATGGGGTAGATGTTGTTGTTGCCATCCCTTCCTGTGGCTGCAAGTATTTGTTGTCCAGTGGTTAACTTGATGAAGCATCCATCAAGACCTAGATTAAGTGACAAATTAGCTACAGCATAGAACTACTAGGAAACCACTAATTAATAACAGTTAAATCTTCAAAAATTACCTATAAATGGTCTGCAACCATTAAGGAAACCTTGCTTTGAAGCTGCTAAACAGTAGAAAAGATACTTGAACCTAGGAGTAGGTGTTGGGTTTTCTGGATCTTTAAATGTTGTCACTATACACCTGCTCCCAGGGTTTGTATCAAGAACAGCTTGAAGATAATCTCTTAACCTCAAATACTGCTGCTTGTGATCACCTTGCACCACATCAACAGCCTTCCTCCTTGCCCTATATGCCACACTCCTTGACACATCCACTGAAAACTTGGTCTTTGTCTTTTTAATTAATGCATCCACATGAGATCTAATATCTTCTCTCAATGCTTCCTGTACTGATCTGGACAACCACTTTGTAGTAACCTTTGTGGACTCTGCACATGCTCCACAAGTGTGCACAATATCAAACTTCTTGATGCAGAAAGTTTTCTCATGAGCTATTTTAGAGGCAGTGATATAAAAATCACATCCTTGTGCTCTCTCTGAGCACCAAACAATAATCCTATCTGGGGCATTTCTATGGTATTGAAAGTTCCTCAATGTCCTAATGTGAAAATCCCTAAGTGCATCTCTGTACTCATAAACACTGGTGAAGCACAATCCCTTACAAAACTGTTCTTCTGGGTTTCGTAGTTTGGGATTGAACCATACCCTTTCCTTCAACTTCATATTCCTTCTCTTCCTACCACTTGGTAGTTTATAGGATCCTTCAGGCTCATCTGCTTCATCACTAATGCCATAATCACCAGGAAAACATTTTTCATCAGCTTCAGGCAACCAATCTGGTTTTTCCATTTTCTCAGCCTCATTGTGTGATCTAATCGTTGGACCAGGATTTCTCACTGGCTTTAGTTTCTGTGCCATTGGTCTATCTTCATCATCAGATGAAGAAACTGCTTGCAGTTCCACAGTGTTGCCATCTGAATCAGATAGAAATTCTGATACATCAGTGTCACCTTCAAAATGATTGAGGTCAGCTTCTCTCTGAAGAATACTTTTCTTAAGCTCTTCCTTTCTGTCCATGCTTGTATCCACCAACTTAGTGCAACTTTGTTGGGTGTTAATGCAATGATCAACAAAATAATAATCTCTGTCTTCATCTGCATTACACAGCTCATTTGCTCTCACAACTCTTTGTTCACACTCTTTTCATTTAGAGAGTGGAGCAACATCTGTTGCACATCATCTTCAGAAGATATTTTCTCTAAGCCTTCTATCCCTTTATGAGCATCACTAACATAGTACATATAATCATCAGAGCAGCAACCCTCACTCCTAATAAGAGATATCAGAGTCCCAAATGATATGTCTGACTGGTACATGTTTCAACAACAGAATCTCTGCCTTCTAAATGGAACCAAATTCCCCATTTTGGGTCATCAATACTGGACAAAAATGGAATGAATTATTATAAAGAATGCACACTGTTAAAGTTTCTAACAATTTGCAATTACTCTGTTATCATACATTAGGGGAAACTAACCTAAAATACATCCTGTCAATAAAACTAAAAAAGAAGAAGATATGTGTTACTTGCCGCCTCCCGCATGAGGAAGCTTGCGCCGGCCGCGAGGTGCACTTCTTGTCGTCGTCGGTGGTGGAGCCGCCGCCAACTCCTAGGATGGCTCGTCGGTGGTCGAGCCGCCGCCGCCGCCAACTCCAGATTCAGGCTGTTGTGCCGCAAAGCTAGAGCTGCCTAGCCACGTATCGACCTCCGGAAGGTCGACGCGGCCCCCAACTACGTTAGGAGGTTGGCCGCCGAACAAATCGCCGTCGGGGTTTGGATCCACCGCCGCCATTACCGCCGCCGCCTAGGGATAGAGAGGAGAGAGCTCGGGGAGAAAGATGTCGTTCGGTCGGTCGGCCGGCCGGTCGGTCGTTTTGACCTGGCCCCTGGCTGGTTCCAACCGAGCCGGGCCACTAACGGCCGCAAGCGGGCGTCCGTTAGCCGTTAGGGCAGCCGTCGGCCTGCCATGTGGGTCATCCTTGTCAGTTATGCGGTTAAAACGGCTAAATGGACAATCAACACGACCTGGTAGTTTTTTGCCACAAAATTTGAAATTTTCGGTAGTTATTAGTCACTTTTTTGAAAGTGGTAGTTCTGTGGGACAGATACCCCTAATGTGGTAGTTTTTTGTCAAATACTGCCATCCGACGGCTGCTCGTATCCTCTACCCTCTCTCCCCAAAAACACCATATGCATCGGCTCCACCGATGACTAGATCGCCCTCTACCGTGACAACGCGGGTAGGCGAAGCTATCTCTTGCACAATCCTTTCTCAAAAGCGACCGTCCCACTTCCACCCATGCTTGGCACAATCATCGATAGGACTTCGAAAGTCTGCAAGGTGCTCATGCGGTCTACTCCGAATGATATCGTGGTGATCACGACAAATAATATTAGACATTCATTCATCCTAAGTCGTGGAGGGAAGGAGGTATGGTTGCCCGAGCCGTGGGATCTTCTTTATAGCTATATCATCGACATTGCCTTCCTAGAAGGCAGGCTCTATGCGATCACCCGAGACGAGGACCTCTTTCTGATTCATATTGACTTGGATGGTGATGGTAGGTTTATTGTTGCCCGTGGCAAACGCATCATATGCCAACCAACAAGTTGTCGTGGCTATGGTGCATGGACCGTTTCTGAGGGCGAGGAGGATGAAGCGAGAACATCGGATGAGGAGACAGCGGGAACATCAGACGAGGATGGCGACGAGGAAGGCGAAGCGGCAACACCAGAGAACAAGAAGACGGCATCCGAGGAGGAGGGTGATAAGAGGAAGGAGTATCACAGCACTCTACCGGATTGCTTCGACTATGTGAAGCAGGATGTGCCCCATGGATCCAAGGCTCTCATTTTTTTAGAAAAGGAGGATGCACCCCCGGCCTCTGCATCTGGACGATGCATACGGCCACTTTATTAATTATTAAGCACAAAAGACCTTACAAAGTAGTACATCAGTAAGCCTGAAGCCACCATCTAGGCAACATCTGTCGCTACTCCTATCCCCTCACTAGTAGAAAACAGGGCTTTGGTCACAGGGCAGTATTCATATTAGTCCCGGTTCAGTCACGAATCGGGACTAATGTGAGCATTGGTCCCGGTTCGTGCGGCTAAGGCATTAGTCCCGGTTCACCTGGGCCCTTTAGTCCCGGTTGGTGCCACGAACCGGGACTAAAGGGTGCGATGCCCATTAGTACCGGTTGGTGGCACCAACCGGGACTAAAGGTCTAAACCGGTGGCACCAACCGGGACTAAAGGTCTAACCTTTAGTCCCGGTTGGTGCCACCAACCGGTACTAATGGGCTTTGAGGCATTAGTACCGGTTCATGGCACGAACCGGTACTAAAGGTCCCATTTTCAAACTCTACCCCCCCCGGTGGACCGCCTTTTCAGTTTTAGAAAAAACAAAAGAAAATGATGAAAATGTCAAAAAATAAAATAAAATAAGTTTTCCATGTGATATGTGGTCTAGTTGTTGGGAAAATTTATAAATATGAATTTCGACTTTATTTGCAAAATCTCTCTGGAATGTGTAAAATTGGCATAACTTTTGCATACGAACTCGGATGAAAAAGTTTTTTATATGAAAAATCATCTACTCGAAAAGTTACATCCGAATTTAACAAGGGAACCCCGTTAAACATTTTCAAAATCCTCAAAAACCTAACAGAAAAAAGTTATGGGGCTTTTAAGATCTAGAGTGGGAAAAATCGAAAAAATTTCAAACTTACTAGTGGCGCACCATTTGCTAGGTGCGCCACTAGTAACAGAAAAAAATATAGTTTAATTTTTTTTGGAAAAAATGTGGTCAAACTTTGGTGAAACAATGGTCAAACTAATTATTCTAGAATATTAGTGTTACTAAATAATTATTTCAGTTATTTTGAATTTTGGTCGAATCTGGTCAAACTATGGTCAAACTAATTATTCAAGAAATATTAGTGTTACTAAATAATTATTGTTTTTAAAAACAATAGTTTCAAACTCAAACAGTGAAATGTGTCACTTCATGCTCAAGCTAAATTCTTGAGGGTTAATAGGATTGACATCTTATTATTGTCAGGAAAACAACAAGTGCAGACTTGGAAACGAGGGAGAATAGAACCCGGAAGTTAAGCGTGCTCAGGCTGGGGGAGTGGGAGGATGGGTGACCGTTCGGGAAGTTAGATGATTTGGAATGATGAGGGGTGATTAGAGATTAGAGGATAAATTGAGCAGTGATGAGGGTGGTCATTAAAGATTAGAGGTTAAAATAATTCAGAAATTTGAAAATAAAAAAAAAATCAAATTTTTTTAAAAAAAAAAAATCATAAAATTTCCTTTAGTCCCGGTTGGTGTTACCAACCGGGACTAAAGGTGGAGCTCCACGTGGCCGCGGCCTTTAGTCCCGGTTCGTGTAAGAACCGGGACTAAAGGGGAGAGGCATTATTAACGACCCTTTAGTCCCGGTTCAAAAACCGGGACTAAAGGGCCTTACCAACCGGGCCAAAAGCCCCTTTTTCTACTAGTGCCTTGATGCAGTGGTGCCGAATGTCCGAGCCTAATACCAAACAAACATCGCACCAAATCCTAACATCTAATGTCGGATGCCCCATCCTAGCCACATACCGGGACTGGGTCACACGCCGGTCCGGTGCACTCACCGAGGCTGCCGCCGCCTTCTTCCACCGATCCATCTCCAGAGCAGGTACTGACGCACAGACCTTGCCAGGCCTGCCGTCGACGCCACCATGGCGCCAGACAGCTCGACCACCCTGCGCTCGTCCATCCAGCCGCATCCGTCGTCATATGCAGCTGCACCATGCCGCCACCACTCGTCGTCAATGACGCGGTAGATACAATGCCGCACCACCTGGCAACCTCCACACCATCGCCACTGCTGGAGCTACTCGGAGCCCACCATCCACAACATCTCTCCCCCGAACAGCAGTTCCTCCCAAGACGGCGCCTCCATGGAGGATACGACGCGCAGGATGCCGCCGCCGCCCAATCCAGACTGAATTTTGGACTTTTCGTCCGGGAGGGGTTCGGGGGTGGATAGGGGGGACCTCGGCTTCGCCTCCAGGAAGGGTAACGACGTCAAGTGACGTCGCCGATGCCGGGCCGAACACGCCGACCAAAGTTTCCTCCGGTCCCCATCCTATGCCACCAAACCTCCGTGTACTTTGGATCCGGCAAGCCACGATCCGAAACCCGCAAAGATGAAAGAGCCATGGGGCTCAACCCACCAGAAAGGAGGATCGAGAAGAACTCCTTGTAGATCTCCAGACGGCGAATCCAACGATCCGACGTGGCCAGCGACGATCATCACCACCCCGCGACGGCCGACGGAGTCCGAAGAAAGGATCCAGATGGATCCGATCTGGATCCGGCGGCACCCGCGACCACCGGTCAGGCCAACGCAGCCACCACCTCACGACACGCAGGTCGCCCCTGCCGCGCCGCGCACGACGCCGATGGGAGACCCGCCCGCCGCACCGCCGGACCCCACGTTCGCCCGGCATTCCTCTGGATCTCGCTGTCCCGCGCCAGCCAAGACGGAGAGGATGGGGAGAAGCCCCGCCGCCGCCCAGCCGGCCAGGCTTCGCCCGGCGGCGCTATGGACGGCAGCGAGGAGGGGGAGAGGAGGAGGAGACTCGAGGGGCGGCGGCTAGGGTTTTCCCCCCGGGTCACCCGCGGGGGCGACGCGAGGGGCGAGGGGCAACATTCGCCCATCCAAGGCTCTTGTACTCACTGTCCGCTACCTTGTCGAGTCTCGCGGGAAGTTGCTCATGGTGAGACAATACGTGCAAGTACTCACACCTCTTGGTTTGCCTGCACACTTCACTCGTCGAGTGGAGGTTTTCGAGGCGGGCGCAGATGCATGGGTTCCAGTGACCAATGGACTAGGCAGTGGCCATGCGCTCTTCTTAGACTACCCACAGTGGGAGTAACATAGATGGTAACATCACACTTATCTAGGCAAAATAGATGATGTGGCATGTAATTAATGAAGAAAGAGAGGCATGTGGTAACATAGCTAGTTACTGTAACATCACACATATCAAGAAAAGATGAGTCTACAACGTAATAAATAAAGTGATGCATGACACAACACATATGTTACTACCCACTGTGGAGGTAGTAACATATGCATGTTACTAGTCTAAGTTACTACCCATTGTGACTAGTCTTAAGCATGCGCTTCTCAAAGTCTGTCCCCACACTCTATGGAGAGATCGAGGAGGATACTATTTATTTTGCCAACACAGGTGATGTGTTCAACATAAGATCTCAGACTTGTAGCCCACCACGGTGGTCTAAAGCTATCCCGTTTGTAACTTGGGTCTTTTCTCCAGAGCCGGGGGTTTAACACAAGGACTTATACATGATGGGCAAGTGCATTTTAGCTAGTTCAAGTCGTCCCTTTTTTTCCTAATTATTTTCCTTTGTATGATATTACAGAAATTAAGGACGTGTATTTGGTTATTACGTGAGGTTTTCTTTTTTTCTTTTGAGGGGAATTATTATGTGCCAGCATCTCTGTGGCATTTTCGCTATATATATATGGGAGCCTTCTCTACCCGTAGCAAGCATCAACTCCAGGGAAGTCACAAACCTGCACGATCCCTCCTCGTCTCGATAAAAAACGGCAACGTGGACAGATCGAACATGTTTCTGCCCCCAACGTGTAGCGTTTTCTCGTTCCAAACTCCGCAGCCGTCCAATATACGCACGCGTTCACGGCACACACGTTAACATCTCCGCGAGCCGAGAAGCGCCCCGATCTCGATCATCCATGGCGTCGCCTGCTTGGTCCGAGCTCCCAGGGGAGCTCCTGGGGCTCGTCATCGCCGGCCTCCCGTTCCCCAACGACCGCGCTCGCTTCCGGGCGGTGTGCCGCTCGTGGCGCTCGGCGCTGCACCACCACGGCCACCAGGCACGGCAGCTGGTCGTCCTACCCGAAGGCATCTTCATGACTCCGTCCGACGGTCGCTCGTATCCCCTGCCTTCCTTTCCAGACAACACAATCTGCATCGGCTCCTCCGATGACTGGATTGCCCTTCGCCACCATGACCACCCTGACGGACGCAACTTCCTCTTACACAATCCTTTCACGAACACAAGCGTTCCGCTCGAACTCGACACCGTCATCGCCAAGGCTACCAAAGTCCGCAAGGTGCTCGTGCGATCTACCGCGGCTGGTGACCTGATCGTGGCCGTCCTGACGAACAATACAAGACGTCCGTTCATCTTGAGTCGTGGAGGGAAGGACGTCTGGTTGCCCGGGTCGTGGGACCTTCTTTATAACTTCATCGTCGACATCGCCTTCGTGGGAGACAAACTCTACGCGATCACCCAGGACGAGAGCCTCTTTCCGATTGATATAGGCATGGATGGTGACGGTAAGCTCATGGTTGCCGATGGCAGGCGCGTCGTGAGGCAACCAAGAAGTCATTATGGCTATAATGCATGGAGCGAGTCCGAGTCCGAGTTTGAGGAGGAGGAGGAGGCAGCAGGAGCATCAGACGAGGAGGCAACCGAGACATTCAATGTTGGGGTAGCTGGAACTTCAGACGAGGAGGCGGTGGGAGCACCAAAGGAGAAGACGGTGGGGGCATTTGATGAGTATGATGGTGAAACACTAGATGAAGAGGCATCAGGGACATCAGACAAAGATGCAACCGTGCCATTAGATGAGTTCGACGATAAGGAGGTGGTCGAAACATCAGACGAGGAGGCAATGAAGACATCAAATGCGGATGAAAAGGTGGTAGGGGGAACATCAAATGTGGAGCTAACATGGCCATTATGCGATGATCTTGATGAAGAATGGGACGCGACATCATCGGAAACCGTGAATGTCGCATACGAGGAGGAGGATGAGGAGGATATCGAACCATGGGTAAGGGATGAGAATTCTTTAAACCATGGTTTTGACTATGTGTACGATGATGCGCCCTTCAAGGCTCTTACCAGCATTTTCCGCTACCTTGTGGAGTCTCGCGGAAAGTTGCTCATGGTGAAACACTACATGCAATTAACCGCGCCTAATGGTTTGCCAACACGTTTCACTTGTCAAGTAGAGGTTTTCGAGGCGAGTGCAGGTGCATGGGTTCCGATGACTGATGGACTTGGTGACCAGGCGCTCTTTATCAGCATGCGCTTCTCGAAGTCGGTTCCCGCATCTTGTGGCGATGTCGAGAAGGATAGCATTTATTTTGTCAACACCGGCGAAGTGTTCAATATGAGGTCCAACACTTGTAGCCCGGTAAGATGGAAAGCCAGTATTACATTTGAAACCTGGGTCTTTCCTCCGAAGTTGGTGGTTTAACATTTGGGCTTGTACACGACAAATACCTTTTATTGTAATAGGGATGCACATTGAGCTAGTTGATTTTTTTTTTTGAGTGACATTGAGCTAGTTGATGAATACACCTCACTTTTATTTTTGTTCTTGAGTTACTTCGAGGCACTCTATTTATTTTCATAATCACGGGAATTAAACACATGTATTGGTTTATTATGTGCCAAAATTTTCTTTCTTTTGACGGAAATTGGCGTGAATCAGAGAGTACGTCATGCGGCCACGGACGGTGAGCTTCAGGAGACGTATGTTCCGAACGAAAACGTAAGCAACAGAATGCGTATTACGGGAGAGTAGACGTCTTCGGCCGTCCAGGAGGTCCCAGGCCTCCTCAGCCTTCTTCCGCACCCTTTCTTCCCTTCTTCCGCTCGCAACCCCACGCGACCTTCCTTCCTCTCCGATCATTCCTTCCCAGTCGCCGCCGCCGCCGCCGCCGCCCTCCCCGTCCGCGGCCGCCGCTGGTCGGGGGACAGCATGGCCCTCTCCGCCGGCGACGTGCCGACCATGTACGCGGTCCTCGCCAACTCGCTCAGCGCCGACGAGGCGACGCGGCACCCCGCGGAGTCGGCCCTCGCGCAGTGCGAGCCCCGCCCCGGCTTCTGCTCCTGCCTCCTGGTAAGCCGCCCCATTCCCGCCCCTCCCGCCCCTCCCCTCATTCGCCTCGCGGGGGAACGGGCTCTAGGGCTTTTCCTCCTCCGGGGCGCGCCCCGATCTACGGGCGATTGGGGTCCGAGCGTGCTGACTTGCTGATCTGGTGGTGCTTCCGCAGGAGATCATCTCCGCCAGGGGCTCGTCCTGCCGCGAGGACGTGCGCCTGCTCGCCACGGTTTATTTCAAGAACAGCATCAACCGCTACTGGCGGACTCGCCGGGATTCCTAGTGAGCCTCTGTTCAGCTCAGTTGGTTAATTATGATTCATTGAGTGTTTTCTTCAAGTGTTTTTGCTGACAGTAGTGACAATGTGCGGTAGAATATCATCATGCTGTGAATTTAGGCTCTCTGCCTAAGCTCCCTACTGTCAACATGGTGGTGTTAGAATACTTGTATATATACTCGGTGTTGCTTTAATGTTTGATGCTGTTTTCTTCGAGTGGTCGTCTCGTTGATAATTCTAACGTAATACTCTGGAGCAAAATAGCTGATGATTTCCAGCAGGAAGGAGCAATAGCTGATCCACTGCAAATCAAATTTGTTCTAGATAACCTCTCTATGGAGTAAATTTGTTAAGAATACCATCAAGCCATCAACCACTATGGTGGGCTTGCCGGGATTCCTAGTGAGCCTATGTTCAGCTCCATTGGTTAACTATGATTCATTGAGTGTTTTTCCAAGTATCTTTGCTGACAGTAGTGACAATGTGCGCTAGAATATCAGCATGCTGTGATTTAGGCTCTCTGCCTAAGCTTCCTACTGTCAACACGGTGGTGTTAGAATACTTGTATGTATACTCGGGCTGCTTTAATGTTTGATGCTGTTTTCTTCGAGTGGTCGTCTCGTTGATAATTCTAACATAATACTCTGGAGCAAAATAGTTGATGGTTTCCAGCAGGAAGGAACAATAGCTGATCCATTGCAAATCAAATTTGTTCTAGATACCTCTCTATGGAGTAAATTTGTTAAGAATAGCATCAAGCCATCAACCACTATGGTGGGCCTGCCGGGATTCCTAGTGAGCCTATGTTCAGTTCCATTGGTTAATTGTGAATCCTCGAGTGTTTTTGCTGACAGAAATGACAATGTGCGTTAGAGCATCATACTGTGATCGAGGCCCTGTGGCTCTACCTATGCTTCTTATTGTCTATACGGCGGTGTTAGAATAATTGTATTGCTTTAATGTTGAATGTCCTTGTCTTAGAGTCTGATAATCCTGAGTCCTAACTTAAACTATCGAATTGTGGCTGATGGTGTCCAACAGGAAAGAACAGTAGCTGATCCACTACCATATTAATTTTGTTATAGATCACCTCTCCATGGAGTAAATACAACTGGAGAATTTTTTTTTGTATAAGCCTAACTCTGCACATCCGAAGTAAAATTATGCTGTTACTTTTATTTCGAAAACACTTGGTACCTTGTTAATGAACTCTGACATGTCACTACCAATTTGCGTTATCTGTTGTAGTGGAATTAGCAATGAGGAGAAGGACCACCTTCGTAAAAATCTCTTGCTAAACATAAGAGAGGAGAATAACCAGGTGCAGACTAGATAACGTGTATTATATGTGATCTTATGATATCAAACAGATATCATGTTGATTAATGCGAATTTCTTATCTTATAATGTTGTAATGTAGATTGCACTTCAGCTAGCTGTACTAATCTCGAAGATTGCACGTTTGGATTACCCAAGAGAATGGTAAGCATTTTTAGCACAATTCTTGTCAACTATCTTCCACATGGATTGAGTTGTTGCTCACGGTCATATCATTCAGGCGGGACATTTTCTCTATATTGGCACAACAACTGCAATCTGCTGATGTTCTTGCTTCACATCGTGTGTTTATGGTCTTATTTCGAACTTTAAAGGAGCTTTCAACTAAACGGCTTGCTGTTGATCAGAGGAATTATGCCGAGGTATTTAATTTTGCAAAAATCACATATCCATCTATAAGTAGTATCACTCTTGATTTTCTGGGTTTCAAATTATTAGTTTGGCATAGTACCAGCTAGTTGGCCCGTAATGTGCATCGTCGCACACAGGCACACAACATTAGCAGATGTGTATTAACTCCACTATTTCTTTTGAATTCAAGCATGTTAAGTAATCTTAAGTGCTAAGCCAGAGGATTATTATAACCTTTCTTCGCTATCAAATAATTCCTGAATTGATCAAGAGACATGCTATCCATATCATTTATGTTACTGTTTTCTCAAAGCATGGCAAGAGACATGCCATCCATAGCATTTCTGTTACTGTTTTCTCAAAGCATGAATTCATGCAGCTTGCTTTTGATTTCTTTTGCAAATTTTATTGAGCATAAACAGTAATGACTTCAAATACTGACCATAAAGCCGGTCTTATGTTCTAATTCATATTTTTTGTCGTATGCAGATTACTAGCCACTTGTTCGAGTATACCTGGAACCTTTGGAAGAGCGACGTTCAGACTATATTGCAAAATCTTTCTATGCTCTCTCAGAGGAATGACTTAGATTCCATTTTGGAGCAATCAAACGATCTAATCTTGATATGCGACCGTTGGTTGCTTTGTTTAAAGATCATCCGGCAACTAATTTTTTCAGGTTATGCAAGTGATTCAACAACAGCGCAGGTAGTCAGATTTGCTGTAATTTTGTTCCTCATACTTAAGACTGTTATATGATCTTCATCAGCTGGTCCAGGAAACGGAAGCCGTAAATAGTTATTTTAATTTGCAGGAAGTCTGGCAGGTCAGGGAAGTATGTCCAACAGTTTTGAGTGCCATTCAATCCCTTCTTCCTTATTGTAAGTTACATTTTTCTCTTGTAATTTTAAGTGAATTATTCTCTCTTCCTTTGTAGCATTGATCTAATGGACAGAAACTGCTCTGACTTCACCAAATAATGATCCATCATAAGCTATATTTAGCATTTCAAGTATTAACTGTTAAGGTTTGAGCATATCTTGTTGTCCTGCATTTTTATTTGACCTGGTCATTAAATCTCACGGCAAGAAACTGATTTTTATTTTGAGAACATTCAAGAAACTGAGACTGTTTGTTTTCCTGTAGAACATGCGAGAAACTGAATCTGTGATTGAATTATTCCTTTTGCTCTCCGGAAAACTTGAAGAACATAACAGTCTTATTTATAAAAATGACCCTTGTTTATATCTGCTCATGAAGTTAAACCTTTGTTTGTACGTTCCTCTCCGATGGTAGTTTGTCTGACCTGTCAAGTGTGGCGTGCTGATTGATTTCAGTTCAGTTCTCACGAGTAAATTGTTCCTTATTGTATTTTACTTGACAGACTCGTCCTTTAAAGATAAGCAAGCTAAACTATGGGAATTTGCAAAAAGGGCATGCACTAAGTTGATGAAAGTCCTTGTCACCTTACAAGGCAGACATCCATATTCTTTCGTACACCAAACTGTGCTTCCTGCTACAGTTGACTTCTGTTTGAATATAATCACAAATCCCGAACAGGCTGGCGCATCCTTTGAGGAGTTTCTTATACAATGCATGGTTTTGGTTAAAACCGTATCAGAATGCAAAGAGTACAAACCAAGTGCCACAGGTCGCGTCATCAATGAAAGTGCACAACCTTTAAGCCTGGAGCAAAAGAAAAAAAACTTTGCAGCAGTGGCTAGTGACATGCTGAAGGTTGTTTTGCCTGGTGATCGAGTTGTGTTGCTTTGCAACATTTTAATAAGGAGGTAATGTTCTGAGTAAAAATAGCATGTTTATATTATTTTTTGTTGAAAGATTATTGCAATACTACTAGTTTGCATGTTTTTTTGTTTTTGGCAAGCATCAACATAAACAGCTCAAGTTTCTGTAAGTTAGATCCCTCTGTAAAGAAATATAAGAGCGTTTAGATCATTAAAGTAGTGATCTAAATGCTCTTATATTTCTTTATGGAGGGAGTACTATATATGACTATACTTCCTTTTAACTAAACAGATGCATTAATGCTGTACGAGAACATCTTTTGGCCAACCATTTTATATTCCGCAGAAGAAAATAATTCAAAATCCTTATGATGAACCTTAAAAAAAAGGGCAGCACGGTGCATGTAGCTCCCGCTTTTGCACGGCCCAGGGATGGGTCCGATCACTTTGGGTCTTTTTGTACGCAACCGCCAACCATTTTATATTCCGCAGAAGAAAATAATTCAAAATCCTTATGATGAACCTTAAAAAAAGGGCAGCCCGATGCACGTAGCTCCCGCTTGTGCAAGGTCCGGGGAAGGCTCCGACCACTTTGGGTCTTTGTAAGCAGCCTTTCCCTACATTTTTGCAAGAGGCTGTTTCCAGGACTCGAACCCATGATCTCATGGTCACAAGGCAACAGCTTTACCGCTGCGTCAAGGCTCCCCTTCCTTATGATGAACCTTGAATCGAAGAATTGCAAAAATAGATTAGCTGGGAGCTGTTGGTCTTTTGTGATGCATTAATGCTGGACGAGGACATCCTTTGGCCAACCATGTTATATTCTGCAGGAGTGAAATGATTTAAACTCCTTATGATGAAACCTTGAATTTAAGAATTGCAAAAATAGATTAGCTAGAGCATAGAATGCTAAAAAAAAAGATTAGCTAGGAGCTGTTGCTCTTTTGTGATTAGTAAAGCATATTAAGCTATGACCTGCTGAAGTAAACTTCCTTATGACAGTTCCATATATGGCAAATAACATGAAAGTGCATTTTTTATGCTAGTTAGTCTTTAGAAATGCTATAAACATATAATGGTACACAAAAATGCTGCTGTGAGCTACAGAGCACACTTTATTTCTGCACCAAAAGCATATAATGTAACATTCTCGATGAATCGCTTTAAGGATTGTGGACTACTACAGTATATAAAACAATAGAATATGTTATTATTGGTGTCTTTGTAAATTTTCTTGTATGCACGCTACATGTATACACAAATTCCTGAGATTAGGGGATTGTTTTCTAGTATTTGTGCCTTCACGTTTTTGTGTGGGATTTTGTCAGCCTTCTTGGATTCAGGAACTTACCAATTCTTGTGCAGATACTTTATTTATACAGCAAAAGATCTGGAGGAATGGTCAGAGAATCCTGAATCCTTTCATCATGAGCAGAATTTGGTCCAGTGGACTGAGAAACAACGGCCATGTGCTGAAGCCCTCTTCATTGTCATCTTTGAGAACTACCGAGAGGCATGCACATTATAACATTCTTTTTAACTGTCCTGCGAATCTGTTGAATGTTGCAATGCTTACATAATCATTTGTTTCCAGCTACTAGCTCCAGTTGTTGTTTCAATTCTTCGAGAAGCCATGTCTGTTTCTCCACCACTTGAAACAGATGTTACATCCGGAATGCTTCTAAAGGATGCTGCTTATACAGCTGCCGGGCATGTGTATTATGAACTTTCAAATTACCTCAGTTTTAATGAATGGTAAGTTAAATAGCAACAATGTATCTGTATTTACTTGCAAAAAGGTTGGATGTATGGTGCTCATTTAATCCATGCTGATCTTTGTAATGGTTTAAATTAGTTAGTAAATTTTGATCAGTCTTTATACAGCTGTTTGCAAATGCTTCTGGATGTTGCATTTGTATGTTCATATGCATTAAGGACTATACATTGATTTCCTTTTGATGGGACAGCTAAGTTTGTTGCAAAATCAATAGCTAGAGTGAATCCTGCTTCACTGCCTTTCCTTAGTTTTTATTTTTATTTCTACAGGTTCCATGGATCTCTATCCATAGAAATTTCAAATGGTCATCCCAATATGCGTATCATTCGTCGAAAAGTTGCATTGCTACTTGGGCAATGGATTTCTGAGGTTCACTCTTTTATCATTGTATTAGAAAACTCTAAACATTACTAATGCCAGAGTTTTAGTTTCTGATAATTGTAGTTTTGCAGATCAAGGGTGACACACGGAAATTGGTCTACCGTGCTTTGGTTGCATTGCTGCAGGATAATGACATAGCTGTCAGGGTATGTTTTGCATTTACGTTTCCTTGAATACGAGTTTGAATGCGAGTCATTTCCATATATTCATCTACTTTGTTTAATAACTTGTTCACGCTGTTCTACTTTCAGCTAGCAGCATGCTCTTCTCTGTGTTATCTTTTCCAAGAATCTAGCTTTTCAGAACTTGATTTGTTTGAATGTCTTCCAACATGTTGGACAATGTGTTTCAAGTTGACAGAAGATGTCCAAGAATTTGATTCTAAGGTTTGGATTCCCATAGTACATCTTTTGTTTCCTTCACCTGTCATTTATGTGAGGGTTCTAAATGGATCATTGACCCACTGTACCATTTTGAACGTCATCTTTACGTTACTTGTCAACCCATGCCTGGCAAACATTATCTTACCTAAATATTTTCCTTTTATTTTTATGTAGGTGCAAGTGTTGAATTTCATCTCAGTTCTTCTTGAACATGTCGGAGACAAGGTTATTCCATTTGCAAGTCAGTTATCACAATTTTTCCAGAAGGTATAGCGCAGGCATTTTGTTCTGAATATGTGCTAGAAAGACCATTATCATTTTGGCTGTACTCTATTCATGGACTGATGACAAAGCATACTTCTTTTGAGCTCAGCTGTTTGTGCATTTTATGATTCAAATTGTACCATTTGTTGAATTCGGAAATTCAGAAGAGAGAAGAGAGAATTAGCCTTTTCAAGCAATGAGATTTCTTCAGTTTACCTTCACAATTTTAACTGGCTATCAACTTTTAAAAGTAATAGTATCAGCTTTTAACTAACTTATTGAATGAGTTTATCAGTCTGTTAAATGACAATGCAGATTTTGTTCCTGCTGTACGAATTAATTAGTTATTCTAATTTGAGTGTATTTTTCCAGATCTGGGATGAATCTGCAGGTGAAAGCTTGTTACAGATTCAACTGCTAACAGCACTTCGAACTTTTGTTTCTTCTCTTGGATACCAGTCACCTCTTTCTTATCACATGCTTATGCCAATACTGCAAAGTGGTGTAAATGTTGATAGCCCTGATGCTCTTAATCTTCTCGAGGACAGTGTTTTGGTAAGTAGTTCTTGACCAAGTCCATACCGATGAGCTTGCATGCACTTGCGCAAATTATCTAACATTGAGATTAATAATGCAGTTGTGGGAAGCAACCCTTTCGAATGCCCCATCTATTGTACCTCAGCTGATGGATTTATTCGCTTATCTTGTGGGCATTGTGAATAGAAGCTTCGACCATCTGGAGGTTAGAATAAACACCTGCCCACCCCCAAAAACAGAAGAGGCAAACATCTTTGGTTACATAAAATTTTAGGCACTGATGCACTCTGAAACATATATGTTCAAAACATGCAGAATATTAATACCATTATGGAAATATTCTGAGACAAAACTACTACTGTATTTCGATATAATTATATAGTTATTCATAATGAATTCATTGTTCAAAATATTGGTCAATAAATTAGTTAACCGGATGGTTAATCCCTACTCGGTGGGTCACTGAGTAGCCGATTAACTGATTTATCGTATGGTTAACTGATTTATCGGCCGATTAACTGATTTATTGGACGGTTAATCCCTTATCGCCAGCTGACCGAGCAGTTACCAGTTTAAGATTTCATGAACATTAATAATACTTGCTACTTAAAGCTTAAATAGTTTGGCCTTCTAGGATGACACTTACTTTTTTACTGGAAAAATTTGTTTGTAAGTACAGTCTTTTGTCAGAGGTAACAGTACAGTCTGAAATCTTATGGGTTTCAGCTCTAGCCTACCCCAACTTGTTTGGGACTATGCTTAGTTGTTGTTGTTGTTGTAGCAGCACAAAGTAAACCTACTCCGTGTCATTTGGATTGTTTCCTTATATTGCATGCCACAGTTAATGATTTGGAGGGTTTTGTTTTATTGACCTTTTGAATGACGCAGGTCGCAGTCAACATAGTTGAGGATTACACAATCTTTGGTGGATCAGAATTTTTAAAAAGCCATGGTACAAGTTTGGCGAATGTTCTTGATACTATTGTTGGAAATGTAAATGACAAGGGACTTCTCACCACACTTCCAGTCATTGATCTTCTTATTCAGGTTATTATTTATTTTCCATTTTGAAGCAAGCTGACTTTCTGCAGAACTTTGCCTAGCTATGATTCATTTAATGCTGAGTCAAAGGATAGCAAACAACATGAGCTAGGTCTAAGAAAAGGAAAACCTGTCGAACGTATAGCTTCTCTTCATGGGACCCATTAGATAGATAAAAAAGCTCAAATGTTGTCTACTTTAACTGAGATATGAAAGAGCAATGATATGTGAGAGAGCACAGCATGCCGGAAAGAAAGATTTTTTCAATCCCTGGACTCGGCTGTAGTTCAGGATTCAACAACTCCAACGAAACCCTCTTAGCATCGGAATGATGCAACAGCTGAGCTTGGGGTCTAAGGCTGTTCTTAGCACCAAGTTTTTTTGAAACATTACACATGGTCTTATAGCAATTTTGACCATCATCTTAGCAGAATGTCGGGGAACCTAATTTTCTTACTACCATGAACACTGTTCTCCCTGTTTGCATCAGGGTTAAGGGATAAATGCTCTGGGAACTAATTAATGGCCATTTTATTTGTGGAAGTTAGGTGGTAATACCGTGTGATGAAACTATAGGTGCCTGTTTCTTTTTACGTCAACACATTACAATTAGGAGTTATCTTTTTTTTCCCTCACTTCTTTTGTATCTATCCAATTGGAGCTTTTGGGTGCAGCTCTTTCCTCAGGAAGCTCCACCTTTGATATCCAGTGCTCTTCAGGTACTTACGTGGTTGGTTACTTGGTCTCAAGTCTGGAATGTTCAAATGATACTTCATCATTCTGACTTGTTTATTCATGCCAACCTCTAGAAACTCATCTTCATATCTTTGAGTCGAGATGATGAGCATAACCCTTCTAGGACAACTGTACGTGCATCCTCTGGAGCAATTCTTGCTAGGCTTTTGGTGATGAATACAAACTTTTCGGCACAGCTATTATCAGAGCCTGCCCTTTTGGCAAACATTCAGCAGTCAGGGATATCTCTAAAGGATAATCTGCTACTCTCTTTGGTTGATATGTGGATTGATAAGGTACATCTTGCAGCATTTCCCTGTTTATTGGACTGAGATTGATGTGCCAGTTAATGCTTGCTCTCATAGTTAAAGTGGGTAATGATGTAGGTTCTTTTACTGCCACCATTTGATCTACGCATGTGTTTACGAAAATATAATGTGCATATGATCAAACTCGCTAAACCAATAAATATGTTCGTTGCTTCAGTGCTAAACCTCACCAGGTGATACTGACTTGGACATGTTTTTTACGAAAATATGCTGTGCATATGATCAAACTCATGAAATCAGTAAATCTGTTGGTTCAATGCCTAAACATTGGCAAGCAGATATTATCAACATGCTTGCATTGTCAACGAAACGTTGCGTCTACTGTTCAGATAATGTGCACAGTTTGTGTTTACTGACAGGATTAGCATGTCCAATTAGATAAGTCTTAATATGAGACGTTGGCATGCACTTTTAAATTCTTGAAGTCCCACTTGTTTATGCGTTGCTGTTTAACAAGCGCCATATCATTGGACAGGTGGACAATGCAACTGCTATACAGCAGAAGGAATATGCAATGGCTCTCTCTGTAGTTTTGACCTTGCAGATACCTCAAGTCATCGACAAACTTGATGATATATTAAGGTAGGACATTTCTGGTGATGATAATTGAAATTAAGACTCTTGTTGGCTGGTAGGTTGTTGCTCATGAGTTATATGATTTTATGCAGTGTTTGCACGACTGTTATTATTGGGGGCCGTGAAGTAAAGACCGAGGATGATTCTAGGTGTTGTATTGTACTTTTGTATTACTATGACTTTAGCTTGTTTATTTCAATTAAATATTTAAGGCCTCTCTCAATTCTATGCGTAATTAATTATTGGTACAATATTTGCAGTGGCGATATTACAAGCTCTTCTTGGCTTGGCAATGATAATTCAGGTTACTCCAGCAAATTCTTGAAAAAACGACAAGTGAGCTGTGTTTCTTTGAACATCTCTTTTCTGAATAATTAGATTAATAGGCACATATTCTGACAATTCCCTTGATCAGGCAAAGGATTTAGATCCGATCAAACAAGCTTCGCTAGAGAACATACTAAGAGAGAACTTGAAGGCATGTGCAGCTCACCATGGGGATTCGACTTTCAATGCTGCCATCAGCAGGATCCATCCGTCATCATTTGCTCAGTTGCAGCAGGCTCTGAATAGTGCATGAGATGCGCATACTCCCTAACTGATTCTTTGATGTTCTTTTGAATACATTGAAGAACATCCGGCGCATCACGAGCCACCATTTCTTGGAGCGCATGGTGATCCCCATGCACCATGTAACTCACCATATCACCTGACACTCGTTCAATAAGCTGTAAGCTTCAATGGATTTAACGCTCCCTTTCCTTTTCAGGTGCTGCCATTTGATACGCTGCTTTTTTCTGTCCTGTGATGTACTGTCGAAGATGACGGCAGTTCATCGTGTAGGTGTAGAGTGCCGACTAAGGTGTGAATAGCGAGAGGTGTGAGCGAGCAGCTTTTTCATCCCCCCCCTGGGTTATTGGTTGATGGTCATATTCTTCTACGTGTTAGGTCTTTCGCGTGGGTTTGACCACTCTAAAGAGGCGGTTGGAGTTTCCATGGACATTATTGCGGGCTATTTTTCTGCAAATCTTTTTGTTATCTAATGGGGGTCGATTGGGGTAGTCTTCAGATTGGCAGAGGTTTTACTTCCCAGGCGGCTGACTTTACATGAGAAGAGGTTGTCAGAGTTGGTAAATGTAATTGTTTGTGCGAGAACAATATTATTGTGATAATGAATTGTTCCGAGACTCATTGTTTGTTTTGCTTCTCCTTTACCCACAACCCATTCTTGCTCATGATTGGTATCTTTGATGCTTATCATTTGATCACCTAGTTATTTTTTCTGGCCTTGATTTGACCTAGTTCAGGTACTATTACCATTCACGTAGATGCATTCCATCGAGTTTTTCAGACAGTTTGTCAAATGTGACTAAAAGTAGAGGACATGAGTAGCATCTTTTCCTTCCCTTCACGCTTAGGCAGCCAGGGCAAAGTTCTCAACTCCGAGCTCCATCAGCCAGCCTGTGGATTCACCTTCGCTCTGCTTGCCGCTTTGGTGGCAGATAGTGAGGTGTGGAATCTTGGTGCCTCAACTTTGCTAATTGTTTAGGTTAGGGGTTTTTAGTGTAAGGGCGGCACTTGGGTGGATGGTGATGCTTCATCTTCAATTTGGTCTTCTGGGCTTTAATCCTTTCTGAATTCGTCCACCAGGATGGGGCCAACAGTGCTCTAGGGAGGTTAGGTTTTTTGCTGTACATGCTCGATGACAAGATATCATACTAGGCACTTTATATCGATTCAAAGGTTCAACGGTCACAAGTGCAGCTCTACGATGCTCCTTATGGATAAGTGCACAGAGATTTTTCGGTTGTCATCCGCAAGGTCAGGTTTACTTCGATACGTGAGCGTGACAGCGATGCGTTGACAACTTGTTCTAGCAGCGATCGTGGTCGTTTTTTTAACACAGTACAGGCGCAAGCGCTCATATATACGCGCATACACTCATCCCTATGAACGCACACATGCACACCCTACTTCTATGAGCATCTCAAAATCCTGAAATAAATCCAGGAATAAATGCGAGCATCAGGACTAGAACCCTGATGGGCTGGGGATACCACAGTCCCTCTAACAATCCAATAATCCAACCACATGTTGGTTCTTGATGTAATATTTGTTATTTTTTTCAATAAAAGATGGTACAGAACTATGCAGGGGTGCCGGATCTGCGCGCCTGGCCACAACGAGAAGGGGTCCTTTTTCTTCTATACTATACTGGTCGAACCAAGTGACTCAGAGGCTGGGTTTGTTTCCTTACTCTATTTTTATTCTTTTTGTGGAAACTGTCTTTCTATTCATCTTCAATCATGACAGTACAATAAACTTCAGAAATAACAAAAAATTACATCCAAATTTATAGGCCACCTAGCGACACTATTTAATCTAGATATTTCCAGAAGCAATAATTAATAAAATTAGTAAAAGCATACTATTGGTCCCGGTTAGTGCCACCAACCGAGACCAAAGGCCCTCTTGCCTGGGCTCGCCGCACCGGCCACGTGGAGGCCCATCTGTCCCGGTTCGTGTAAGAACCGGGACTAAAGGGTTAGGGCATTAGTAACGACCCTTTAGTCCCGGTTCAAAAACCGGGACAAAAGGCCCTTACCAACCGGGACAATAGGCCTTTTTTCTACTAGTGTTTGCTACGTCTTGCACCGTGCGGAGGGCTGCCTCGGCCAACGCCGACTCTAGCCAGGGAGCCATGCCCTTGCCCCTGCCGGTGGCAGCAGAGGTGTCGTTGAGCGACAACTCCTTCGATCCCGGCGAGCTCTCCGTCCAGGCGGCACTGTCGCCGTGGAGACAGCTCCATGGTGGTCCCGATTAATCGTGGACCCAGGCCTCCGTGAGGACCGAGGTCAGCACTTCAACGGACTTCGTGAATGCTGCTCGGTGCGCCACTCCCTACGCTATCTCCCTGGCTGCTTTCTCCTCCATAGATCGCCAGGGGCACCTAGTCCTTCTACCTTGCCGCGCTAGATGCGGCGCAGTGGCGACACCAGCTCCTCCTCCACGCGGCGTCCGATACACAGTTGCGTGGAGGAAACATCGGCTTCAAATAGTTTTTTCAAAGTTTCTCACACACCCAAAATTTGTTTTTTTGGCACGAGCTTCTCAGATGTCCAAACACCACAAAAATTTGCATGAACCTTGCGCACATGAGCATCTTGGATGCCTAAAGTTTTCATTTCCTTTTTTTATAATTTAATGTTCATGTCTGAGTGTAAATGAGGTCATCTTGGTATGGAATATTCTGAAAATAAATGATTTTTAATTGCATTTGTATCTCACTAGCTAGTTGTATATCCCACTCCACTCTTAGACTAAAATTACAAGATTATGCAGGGGTGCTGGATACGCGCCCTGCTGATGAGTCGACTGCTGCCACTCCCAATGACCGGTCGACCGTGAATGCCAGAGGGAACATGATCCCTGGCACCATTGGTGGGGGGGACTATCACCACCGTGGCGAAGACGCTAACGACAGCGGCCACACTAGGGTTTCCGGTTCGGTTTCCCCTTGGTGTCACCTGGGAGGAGCAACGAGAGGGGGGTTGTTAACGTCTGTCCCTTTTGTAGATGTATGAGGTTATTTCATTACCATATTTAATGTAGACATTTTAGTAAAAAAAACAAGAAGAGCTAGTAAACACATAATATTTTTCTCTGAAGAGGAGCAAAAAGCATTGTAAGAAACACCGGTAAACATGAAACAAGAAGAATTAGTAATGCATTGCAATCAAACACAATAAGATGCGTGATATGGCCGTCTTCTCGTGCTAGCCACATTGGCTTAGGAACAGTTTATCCGGCTCGAGTTGCGATTGGTCCTTTGGCTGTTGTGTAGTGCGTGTTTTGATTGGTTGTTCCGATTCGTTGTCGCTACATCCACGCCAGAGAAGGAAACAATTCGTTGGTGTCCAGATAACACCTCCCCTGCTTTCCCTTCCACAAGAAGCAAACCTCATCTCTTCCTATTTCGCCTCTATCATGCAACCATCCCCGCGTCCGCATCCGCATTGATCTCTCGCATTTCTGCGCCGCCGCCTCTTCCTCCGCTACTTCTCCGGCACATTCTCCTACCCGTTCCTCTCTCCTAGCCGAGCTCAAACCCTGCATCGTCCACTCTTCTTCTCCTCCTCTGAAGGAGCATGTGGCTTGCAGCTGCCACCGGAAGGAAGTTGGTGGAGGAGATCCGGTGCCAACGGGGCACACATGCCATGATTATAAGTGTATAACCCTAGTGCCCATTCCCATTTTGGGTGGAACAGATGTACTAAGAGCCGCCGGAGTCACCGTCGCCGTCTAGGGACGGGTCAGCGGGGATGCTGGTGTTGGGTCAGGGAGGGGAAGGCGCCGCTGATGAGGATGTGGTGGAGGACGAGGTCGAGCCAGGTCGGTGAAGGGTGCGGTGGCTGGCTCGCTGGCCAAGCGGCCACCTCTCTCGTTCTCGTCTTTGATGCCGTGAAGAAGATGGATGCTGAAATGGACACATGCTGCATGAGCAGCAGAGGTGTCGCCAGTTGATCCATTTGTGCGTGCCCTTGGTCGCATGCACGCCTCATGTACAACTCGCCGCTCGTCTCTCCTCTATGTTATGGATCCCACATGAAGATAAATTGTTGGGGCAGTAGGTAATGTCAGGATTTTTGATTGTTGTTGCTTCTGTTTACCTTCCTGATCATGGTTGTTGGTGTATGGCATTCACTCTTTGTCAGCTATAGACTGGATATTTTAGGATATTGCAAGGCAGATCACTTATAAAGTGACATGCGATTTTGTTGATGCCGCGGTAAAAGGAGCAGTCGGTGTCATCAATAGGCCTCCAATCAATCCAACTGATCCAGAATGTTTTCATCTCCGAGTAAAACTCAAATCTCACACTGTTTGCGAAATAACTCCCACATGAGTTTACTGATTTTAAGTCAGATGCTTGATATCATGGCATAATGTGGTATTGAAGGAATAAGGGTGGCATGTCTGTGACAAGGGTATATGTGTGTATAGCAACAATGCTTCTTAATTATGATTGGAGAATCTGAAGCTCTCGGCACTTTCTTTGAACTTTGAAGTTAGCCAATAACAATCATGAGATCCTTGTTGTGTCAAGGTTTTCTGTCCCCTCCCTCGCAAAAAGGGTTGCTATCTCCTCAACTAATTCATGCTCCAGTCATTTCCTCCAATCGATGCCAGACCAAAAGAGATCCCAACTCAGTTTCTTTAGATACAGGTTTATCTCGTGTATAATGAAGAAGCTTCAACAGTAAAGAGAACAGAGATATTATCTCAACAACAGAAGCTAGAGAATTTAAACCATTAGCATTTTCATGCATATAATTTAATCTATTTTTTAGCTGCGCTAATTTAGTAATAGTACAATTTATATTACTGATTCGGAGATATATGCGATACTTCTTTTAGCAATCAAAACAATTCACCAACATGTATATTGTATGCATTAATTGGATTAATAAATGACAAATGCAGGATTTATTGAAGTCAAGTTACTAAATATTCATGATGATATCTTATTCCTTGAACTTCTTATCCAGCATCAACTGAGAGTCGAATACTTAAGTGGTTGAGGAAAGCTTCAAATACAATTGTGGCAAACATCTCCATTGATGCTACAAAGCATCTCGATGATTTTGAAGTGAGTTTGCATGTTAATTACATTACATTTTGTATCATGCCCTATTGATCTAAACGTCACTTAGTTTTCTGAATTTCATGTAAACTATGATTTCCTGCTGTGTTTCTTCCTTCTTCTTTGTGCTGCTGCTGGAGGGATATCCTGCTTTGCTCGGGTAGTTGGCCCGACCGCGGCGCCCGACTGGATCCTAGTTCTCTTCCAACTGGAAGGGGCACATACATCGATACTCAAAGCCACAGATGGAGAATGCTGGTGCAGGCGTGTTGGATGCATATGTGTGTCCTTGTCTTTTCGACGCGGGAGCGAAGAAAAAGGGGAGAAGCGTGGCAACAATTATACCGTGGTTGAAGTTTATTACCTGCTTACGTCTGATTTTAGATGGTTGTGTTGCAGGGGTCTTCTCGCAAGGTTTATAGATGATGACACAGAGCTTCAGAGATCTTCGTGTTTTACTCGTTGTTTTAGGATGCTCTTTGTTATTCGGTTATTTATGCATTGGTTAGAGTGTGCTTGTATGGATCAAGAACTTTGTATTAATTTATGACTTGAATACAAGCATACTTTCTAAAAAAAAGATACGGGTACACATGAAACGAGAAGAAGAAATAGCAAACGTATAACAATTTTCTCCGAACACGCAAGAGCCAAAAATATTGCGAGAAGCGCATCTATCCACGGATGGAACTACATAGAAACCTAGCAAACGCCTTCCCAGGGCCAAGGGGCCTCGCGTCCTCTTCCTTGATGGCCAACTCCTGAAGGACGGTGACCTTGCACCTGACGGCAAAGCAGTCGTCCTTGAGGAACCTGGAGCCCTCCAGGTCCTCCTTGCTGATGAACCGCAGGAAGCCCCACATCTTGCTCGAGCAAAAGGCGGAGGCGCTCCCGCGCACGCTGCGCGACGGCCACTTTATCAGCGTGCCTCGGTGGTGCACCAGGGCGAACTCATACTCCGCGTGGACGACACTCTCAGCAGCGGCGGCGGTGGCAGGGGCGTTGTCGGTGGAGGCATCGGGGGCGGGGGCGTTGCCGGTGGTGGCATCGGCGGCGAGGGCGTTGCCGGTGGAGGCATTGGCGGGGTCGCACATGAGGAATAGCGAGACGAAGCCGGCGTCCTCCGGGCGCTTCCCGTCGAGGTAGCAATAGATCCTCCAGGTGTGGCCTGCTGCCTTGAACGCGCTGGACTCCACGTAGGTGCCGTTGCCGCCGTGCATGGTCTCGAGTCGCGAGTAGCCCTGGACCCTGAGCGTGTGGTGCCCGGTGCCGACCGCCGTGGCGACGACGGTGGACACGGAGGACTCCTCAGGTTCATCGGAGGACACGGGCGCGTAGTAGGGCAGACACGACGGCATCTCTTCCGCTAGATTGATGATGGAAACGCAGTCGACGGTGGCGAACAAATCCTACGATCGATGCGACGAGACTCTCCCTGGGCTTGGAAGATTTATAATGCGCGCCCTGCCTCTAGGTTTCTTGTATGTATGACTCTGTCTCTGCGTAGAATTGGAGTAGGTCGTGGGCCTTGGTACATCGTGGGTCGCGGCCCCTACTCAGGCACGGCCCTAAAACCAACATAATAATATTTGTTTGCCGACACGTCCGGCTATTCAACACTTACAAAACCTCCGTCCATAATAAAAATATATTCTAACATAATTCATGCAAACGCGATGAAAGTTTGATATATTTCACATAAATCACGCGATATTTCATCCTTTCAATTATAAAACCTAAAAGAGGCTAAATTAACCTGCAGCGGAGGGTGGCCTTGTACGGCTGGCCGTGATGGCCGGTGGCACCTCCATCACCGGCCGTGTCGTCGGAGTGGTCCTTTCAGCGGTGGAAGGGCGTAGGGGCACGGTAACCTGCCCAGCCGCCGTGAGACGCTCGCGGAGGAGCCGCTTTGCTATGTCCAGTGCCGTGCGGAGGGCTGCCTCGGCCAATGCCGACCCTGACCGGGGAACCATGCCCTTGCCCCTGCCGGTTGTAGCGGAGGTCTCACTGAGCGGCGACTCCTCCCGTTCCTGGCGAGCTTTCCGTCGAGGTGGCACTGTCGCCACTCAGACCTCTCCGCGATGGTCACCGATTGATCGCGGCCCTAGGCCTTAATGAGGACCGAGGCCGTCACGACGTCGGACTTCGTCAACACTGCTCGGTGTGCCGCATTACGCTGCTTCCTACGCGCCACCTTCCTGGTTTCCTTCTCCTCCACCGAGATGATGCTCCGCGACAAGGGGCCGTCGTCGCTGGTGCCACCGAGTAGAGGAGGCGCCCCCACGACTTCACGATCGCCAGGGGCACTTAGTCCTTCACTGCCTTGCCGCGCCAGACATGGCACGGCGGCGGCGCCGGCTCCTCCTTCATGTGGCATCCGATCTGGACGCCGCGGTTGCGCGAAGGGAACATCCGCTTCAAATAGTTTTTTTTTCTAAGTTTCTCACACACATAAAAAAATGTTTTTTTACATGAGCTCCTCTGATGTCCCCACCATGAATATTTGCACGAACCTTGTGCACATGAGCATCTTGGATGCCTAAAAATTTCAGTTTTTATTTATCTATTGTAATTTACTACTCATGTCCGAGTGTAAATGAGCTCATCTTGACATGGAAGATTCTGAAAGTAAATGATCTTTTTAATTGCATTTGTGCCTCACTAGTTGTATATTCCACTCCACTCTTAGACTAAAAGTACAAGTTTGGAGCTCGTACGGCAAACACCGTTGGCCCATCAAGTAACAATCCAGTTTGGTCTATTATCTGGAAACTACGACTTCTGAGTAAGATCAAGATATATACGTTACGTGGAGGGCGCTTCGAGGTGTTATTCCAGGGATGGGAGTGTTGGCTAACCGGCAAATCAAGGTACCACCACACTTGGAACTGAGGATATCTGACACCTACTATTCAAATGTAGGAGGGCTCGACTAGTATGGAAGGCATTGGGAATCATGGACCGTATTAATCAAGCATTAGAGATTGATCGCTCGGGACAGTTGCCTTGGAGGAGATGCTGCGGTGGCCGAGACAACAATCACCATTGCTCGGACATCTTGGTTTAGAGGAAACGGTGGGGGTAGGTGCTTGGTACATCTGGTGGGAGCGTCGTGAGGCGATGAAGGGAGTTAAGGTCAAGCCGCCGATAAACTCAGCCTATTTCGAGGATGGATCGGGGGCGATTGCAGCAATTATCCGAGATTCCACAGAGCAAGCTGTAGCGGGGACGACCGAGTGCTTTTATGGAGTCTGATTGCCTTGAGATCATTGATGCCTGCCCCTGGGAGAACGAGATCCGAGCACCATATTCAGTAATCCTGGCGGACTGTTTTCAGATTGCTCATGTAGTACCAAGTCTCAGCTTTATGCACTGCCCTAGGGAAGCAAATAATTTGGCACACATCCTTGCTAGACATGCATATGATTCAAAGCTATTTCTGTTATGGGAGGATGAACCTCCAGATTTCCTCTTATCGCGTGTAATCAAAGATGTAAACCTCTCTATATCGCAAAAAAGTGCCAATAGGCTCTCCCTTTAAAAAAAAGTGCAAGACTATGCCTAGGTGCCGGATACGCGCCCCGCTGATGAGTCGACCGCTGCCATTGCCAATAACCGGTCGACCGTGAATGAGAGAGGGAACATGATCCTTGACACCTTTGGTGCGTGGACTGTAACCACCATGGCGAAGACCAATGGCAGCGGATGCACTAGGGTTTCCGGTTTTCCCTTGTTGTCACTTGGGAGGAGCAATGAGAGGGGGGTCGCCTTTTCTTCTAAACTACTATTGGTCTGACCAGGTGACTCCATGGTTGTAACATGTGTCCCTAGGTTTTGCTGTATCAGATCGTGGCTTCATGTTTCTTGGAGACCGAACCCGCCTCTAACCTGATTGGGGCCCAGAGAAGAATGTTCTAGGTGGGATTTGCAGCTGTGTGCTGGACTCTCTGGACGACTAGGAATAAGTTTACCATTGAACATATCTTTCCTACTAAATCATTGCTTATTTAAAACTTGCATATTCTTGCAGAAGTGGAGATTATTGACTAAGGAGGAGGATCGGGATGCTTTTTATGAAATGACGTCCAAAATTCAGGCTACAGCTACCTCCCTTCCTCGAGCTCAAGCCGGCAGTTAGGAGTTGTTGGCCCTGCTCTCGTCGTCCTTGAGTCTCCGGCCTGCGTGCCGTGTACTCGCCTGGGAGCCATGTAAATTAAACCTTTGTTCGTTGTGGCGCCGATACTTTGCTTTTGTTGCGGTCGTTGGTTTGTGTGGTTTGTCTTGACTTTGCCTGGTGGCTTTATTTATAAAGTCAGGCTCCGTCCTTTTCTCTAAAAAAAAATATTTATAATCTAGACATTTCAGTAAAAAAACAAAAAAACTACGTAGTAAACACATAGTAATATTTTTCTCTGAATATGAGCAAAAAACATTCTAAGAAACATTGGTAAACATGAAACAAGAAGAACGAATAACACATTACACATTTTTTCCAAACATAGCCAAAGATATTGCAACGAGCACATCTAACCACAGATGGAACCGCAGAACTAGTAAAAAAAAAGAACTAGTAAACACATAATATATTTTTTCTCTGAAGATGAGCAAAAGGTATTGTAAGAAACACTGGTAAACATGAAACAAGAAAAATTAGTAACGCATTACAGTTTTCCCCAAACATGCAAGAGCCAAGAATATTGCAACGAGCACATCTATCTATCCACAGATGGAACCGCAGAACCTAGCAAAAGCCTTCCAAGGGGTGGTCTCAGTCTCAGCAGGCCTCGGGTCCTCTTGGACGGCCCACTCCTGGACCTGAACGACGGTGACCTTGCACCGGAGGGCGAAGCAGTCGTCCTTGAGGAACCTGGAACGCTTCAGCTCCTCCGTGGCGATGAAGAACGGGCAGCCCCAGGAGTTGCCCTTGTCGAAGGCGGAGGCGGTCCCGTGTTCGCAGTGCGACGGCCACTTTACCAGCGTCCCTTGGTGGTGCACCAGAGCGAACTCGTACTCGGCGTGGACGACCCTCTGGTCGGCATCGGCGTCGTCGCGCCTGAGGAACACCGAAACGAAGCCGGCGTCCTGCGGGCGCGCCCCATTGAGGTAGCAGCAGACCCGCCAGGCGTGGCCCGCCGCCATGAACGCGGTGGACTCCAGGTAGCCGCCGTGCATGGTCTTGAGGTGCGAGTAGCCCTCGACCCTGAGGATGTGGTGCCGGGTGCCGACGGCCGTGGCGGCGACGGTGGACGCGGAAGCATCCGCGTGTTGCAGTGGCAGGTCATCCGAGGGCACGGGCGCGTAGCACGGCGACATCTCTCTAGATCGATGGGATGGGAACGCAGTCGACGGCGGCGTACGTATTCTATAGTACGATGCGATGCGATGCGATGGCACTTTATATCAGGTTTTGGAAGATTTATATATGCAGGCAGATTAGTAGGAGACATGGCTGGATTCATTCAGCCTCGCTCCTTTCCTTTTGAATAGTGACGCGTTGCGTCTTCGGTTCGCGGAAGCTTCGAGGTGTAGCCGTAGCTTCTGAAGCCCTTCGTAAACTTGTGTTCGGTGTGAGATATACTGTAAACTATTGTGTTAAACTTGGTTCAGTAGGAAACACTTTCAGTTAGTCTATTTTCTGAACGAAGTGAAATAATGCCAGAAGAGCATTGCGTTTGCGTTGCGGCTGAATAGGTCCTAGTTTTACTTATTCTGTTGTTGTGTAATCGTGTAGTAGCAGGCCACGATCTGTCCGTGGGATGGCGAGGCATGATCGGATCGTGACCAGCAATTCTGTTAGGAAGGAATAAAAGAAAAGTCAGAAAAGACCCAGAGATTACGCGTCGCAAAACTGCCTCACCTGCGTTCGTGTGTCTGCTGTCTCTTCCCTGCAATCTTCCACCGTGTGTCCACCTCGTGTGTGTAGGATCCTGAGAGTGTTCTGATCTGACATTTGGCACCAGAGCTAGAGTTCACGGAGGCGGAGCACGGCGGCGGAGATAGGAGGAGCTGTGGCGGCGGTGAACGGCGATGGGTGACGAGTCGCCAAAGAAGAACCAGTCAAGCGGCAGCGGCGAAAAGTACACGCCGCCGCCCAAGAGGACTGGTGACGAGGGCACGGCGATCGTGCCGCGCACGCCGACGAGGACTGACGGCATCCCGATCCAATACCCGATGCTCAACGACTCCAACTATGGCCTGTGGGCCGTGAAGATGAGAGTGCTGCTTCGCCCGTTCGGTGTCTGGTCGGCGTTAGAGGGCACTGCGGAGTTCGACCAGGGCAAGGATGATGAGGCGTTCGCCGCTCTCTCCCAGTCCGTCCCGGACGCGGTGATGATGGCAGTGGCCAACTGCGAGACTGCCCATGAGGCATGGGAGGCCATCCGGCGCATGCGCGTCGGTGAAGATCGCGTCCAGAATGCGCGTGTGAAGCAGCTCAAGCGCCAGCTCGATCGCATGGAGATGGCGGACAACGAGTCTGTCAGCGCCTTCGCACAGAAGCTCATGACGCTCGTCGGCGAGATATGGTCGATGGGCGAGATAGTGAAGGACGAGGCCGTCATTGAGATCCTCTTCAACGCCGTCCCGAGCCGATTCAGTGACATCGTCAACACGATAGAACAGTGGGGCGATCTGTCTACCATGACAGTGGCAGAGGCGGTCGGGCGTCTTGCAGCATTTGAACAAAACCCGCGCGGCCGCCGTCGTCAATCGGGCGGTGGCGGTAGCGAGCAGCTCATGCTTGTTACTCAGGCGTTGGAGCAGCTCATGAAGGGCAACAAGGGATCTTCAGGTGCCGGGAGCAGCGGCGCTGGGCGTGGCCGCGGAGGCGGTCGAGGGCGCGGCGGTGGCCGTGGTGGACGCGGTGATCGTGGTCAGGCCGCGAGCGGCAACGGCAATGACGGATACAAGCAAAAGAAGCACCGTAAGTTTGATATCTCAAAGATCCGCTGTTTTAACTGCAATGAGATGGGGCATTTCAAGTCTGACTGTCCAGAGCCTAAGCGTGAGCGAGCAAATCTTGCGCAAGCGGAGGATGTTGATGAACCGGGACTGTTGATGCTCGAGGCATGTGAACTGATGTCAGCTGAGCACACCCCAACAGAGCATGTGTTTCTGAATGAAGAGAAGGTTCTGCCCAAGCTCAGTGGTAGTCAGGACATCACCTGGTACTTGGACACTCGGGCTAGCAATCATATGACTGGCTGCCGCGAGAAATTTGCATAGCTTGATGAGGTAGTGAAAGGCAGGGTGAGATTTGGCGATGGCTCGGCAGTGGAGATCTGCGGACGAGGTTCAGTTCTCATAGAATGTTACACGGGTGAGCACCGAGTCCTGACTGACGTGTACTACATTCCTCAGCTCAAAAACAACATCATAAGTTTGGGTCAGTTGGATGAAAATGGATGTAAATATGCTAGTGAAGATGGTGTCATGACAGTGTGGGACAAGCAAAGGAATGTACTCGCACGAGTGAATCGCACCAAGAACAGGATGTATATCCTGAACATCCAGCCATCAAAACCGGTGTGTTTGCTCGCGCATGCAAAGGAGGATGCGTGGCTTTGGCATATGAGGTTCGGACACGTAAACTTTCGCTCGCTGAGGGCCTTGGCTGCAGAAAGTATGGTTGAAGGTATGCCACACATTGAGCATATTCAGCAAATTTGTGATGGGTGCATGATAGCAAAGCAGCGCCGGTTACCTTCCCAGCACAAGCAACGTATCGTGCCACACAGAAGCTGCAGCTGGTCCATGGAGATCTTTGTGGCCCGATATCACCAGAAACCCCCGGCGGGAAAAGGTATTTTCTCCTGTTAGTTGATGATTTCTCAAGGTACATGTGGATTGTTCTCTTGAGGAGCAAAGACCAAGCCCTTGAGGCGATTCAGAAATTTCAGAGTGCTGCTGAAAATGAGATAAGTCTGAAACTGAAGGCCATACGGACAGATAGGGGTGGGGAGTTTACGTCAAATGAATTTGCAAAGCACTGCAATGATCATGGGGTCAAGCATTTCCGCACTGCACCCTACACTCCACAACAGAACGGAGTGGTGGAAAGGAGAAACCAGACGGTGGTTGGAATGGCTAGAAGCCTCTTAAAGAGCATGGGGGTGCCCGCAAGGTTCTGGGGAGAAGCAGTGACCACAGCAGTATACCTGCTCAACAGATCGCCTACGAAGACCGTCCGAGGCATGACCCCTTATCAGGCCTGGCATGACAAGAAGCCCTCGGTTCAGCATCTCCGCACCTTTGGGTGTGTAGCACATGTCAAATTAGTTGGACCAGGGCAAAGTAAGTTGTCTGACAGAAGCCGACAGATGATATTCATTGGGTATGAGACATGTTCAAAGGCATATCGAATGTTTGATCCAGTTGGCCGGAAATTGGTCGTAACCCGAGATGTCGTGTTCGAGGAGGATAGATGTTGGGACTGGGGTACACTGGGATCAGTGGCCGACAACCCTCAAGTCTTTTGTGGTCAGTTATCCCGATCAGGCGGATACAGACAAAGCAGAGTGTGAAGAGGGTCCAGTCGAAAGGGCTGCCATGGCACCAAATTCCACTCCAGCGGACGGGCCAAAAACCCCTGCTATGGCAGCAAAAACCGCTGACATGACGGTGAGTTCTGTTTTCGTGGCAGCACCACAACAGCATCCGAAGACTCGTTGTGTGGGAGCTGGAGTGGTTATCCCCTGTGATCTCAGCGCCACACCGGTGACACCTGGACCTGCACAAGCGACACCAGGAACGCCATGGTCAGAACCCTCCCAAGGACCGCAGGGCAAGCGTTTTCTGGAAAAAAATTATGATGAAACTGAGCTGATCAAAACTGCTCATGCAGGCTTGTGTCTGTATGCGTTGCAGGAGCCAACAGACCATCGTGAAGCGTTGAAAGAAACATGTTGGAAAAAAGGCATGAAAGAAGAATTGAGCTCAATAGAGTCCAACAGAACTTGGGAGTTGTGTGAACTTCCAAAGGGGCACATGCCAATTGGTCTCAGATGGGTCTATAAAATTAAGAAAGACCCAAATGGTGCTGTGGTGAAGTACAAGGCGAGACTCGTTGCCAAAGGGTATGTGCAACGACCAGAAATTGATTTTGAGGAAGTTTTTGCTCCTGTAGCCCGCATGGAATCATTAAGACTATTAGTTGCTCTTGCTGCACAGTTTGACTGGAAGATGCATCATATGGATGTGAAGTCATCATTTCTCAATGGAGATCTGTCAGAGGAGGTGTACGTATGTCAACCGCCTGCTTTTGAGCGTACTGGCAGTGAGAGCAAGGTGTACAAACTGAGCAAAGCACTATATGGTCTCCATCAGGCTCTAAGGGCCTGGAATTCAAAACTAGACTCAACTCTGTGTGACCTCGGTTTCGAGTGACGCCCCTCTGAATTTGGCTTGTATAGGAAGGAGGTGGGGAACACAGCCCTCGTTGTGGGTGTGTATGTGGATGATCTTATCATAACTGGAGGAAGTGATCGGGTAATTGCGGACTTCAAGAGGGAGATGAGATCCAAGTTCAGTATGAGCGATTTGGGCTTGCTGACTTATTACCTGGGAATCGAAGTGAAGCAAACAGAGCAAGGCATCACTTTGTGTCAGTCGGCATATGCAGCCCGGATACTAGAGAAGATTGGGATGGCAGATTGCAACCCAACTCATATACCACTGGAGGCTAGACTGAAACTAAGTAAGTCAAGTCAGGCAGAGGCAGTCGATGCAACACAATACAGAAGCATTGTGGGCAGCCTCAGATACTTGGTGCATACTCGACCTGACCTGTCATTTGCCGTAGGATATGTGAGTCGGTTCATGGAGGAGCCCACAGTGGAGCATATGGCAGCCGTCAAGCATATTCTAAGGTACATAAGAGGAACTCTGAACCTGGGATGTAGATACAGAAAATCTGAAAAACCACAACTGTTAGGTTTCTGCGACAGTGACTTGGCTGGTGATATTGATGATCGGAAGAGTACCACGGGAGTGTTGTTCTACTATGGGAACAATCCAGTGACATGGGTCTCACAGAAACAAAAAATTGTGGCCCAATCCTCCTGTGAAGCAGAGTACGTGGCAGCTGCATCGGCTGCTAGCCAAGGAGTCTGGCTAGCACGGCTCTTAGGTGAATTGCTTGATCAGGAGCCAAGCAAATGGGTACTGAAGGTGGATAATCAATCAGCTATAGCACTGTGCAAAAATCCTGTATTCCATGAGAGAAGCAAACACATCGACATTCGTTATCACTATTTGAGAGACTGTGTCGAAGAAAGAAAGCTTGTGGTTGAGCATGTCAGAACAGATGATCAACATGCAGACATTCTGACGAAGGCTTTGCCAAAGTTCAGGTTGGAACTGAAGAAGAAAATTGGTATGTTGGACCTAAACTCAGTGCACCAAGTTTAAGGAGGTGAAATATTGTGTTAAACTTGGTTCAGTAGGAACACTTTCAGTTAGTCTATTTTCTGAACGAAGTGAAATAATGCCAGAAGCGCACTGCGTTTGCGTTGCGGCTGAATAGGTCCTAGTTTTACTTATTCTGTTGTTGTGTAATCGTGTAGTAGCAGGCCACGATATGTCCGTGGGATGGCGCGGCATGATCGGATCGTGACCAGCAATTCTGTTAGGAAGGAATAAAAGGAAAGCCAGAAAAGACGCAGAGATTACGCGTCGCAAAACTTCCTCACCTGCGTTCGTGTGTGTGTTGTCTCTTCCCTGCAATCTTCCACCGTGTGTCCACCTCGTGTGTGTAGGATCCTGAGAGTGTTCCAATCTGACATAAAATGGAAGATCTTTTGTTTTGTTTGATTTGATGAGATCGTTTGAGTTGTATAACACCACGGGCCATGTGTCGGGTCGTTTTTGTTGTACAAGGAACGCTTCCCAGCTTTTTTTAATGATACATTCTAAAGAAAAGCTTTTCCAATAATACAATCCTCACGCTATGTATGGTACTCCCTCCGTCCCAAAATATATCCAGCAACCACACCGCCACGAAAATTACTGTTAAATCTATGTATAGAAAGTTGGTGGCTGATGAGCTTAGATTCCCATAGAAATTTTTGTGGAAATCAAAGTACCAGGCAAAATTAAACTGTTCCTTTGGTTAGTTATTAAAAAAAGCATATTCACAAGAGATTCATTACTGAAAAGGAGATGGAAAGGGGAAAAGAGTTGTGTGTTCTGTGGGAAAGATGAATCAGTTGATCATTTGTTTTTTACATGTTCGGTTGCCTCTTTAATGTGGAGTTTAATCAAATGTTCATTTGGGCTGAGAAAAACACCACCATCAGTCCAAGAATGTTTTGGGACATGGTTAGACACATTCAAGAGAGATGATAGAAAAATGGTGTTAGTGGGGGTTGCCACAGTATGTTGGGATTGATGGAAATCCAGAAACGGGGTCATATTTGAAACGAAAAGAATTTCCGACCCTATGACCTTAATCAAACTAATGACACATTGGATGGTGGATTGGTCTATTTTGCAAATAAAGGAGCAATGAAAAAAGGTGCTGGAGCTAGGGCAAGACTGCTAGAACGGGTAGCCAAGTGAGGTGTATGCAGCCTCGCAAGGATGGAGAATAAACGTGGCGCGGCTGGAATGACAAAACTCTTCCTTGGGGGGGGGGGGGGGGGGGGGGGGGGGGGGGGGGGGGGCAGCTGGCTTGCTTCTATCTACCTGTTTCTTTGCTTTATGTGCCTTGTCTTTTGGGATTTGAGGCCCTTAGCATGGATGAATGTAATAATGATATGCTTGAACTTAGTACTTGATTAGCTGTGGTAGTTGGGGGCGTTGGTATAGTTCTAGTGTTGCTGTCCCAGCCTGGTAATGTCCGTGCGGGGGATTGCTGGAGCTGGCAGCAGCTCCGTTTATCGTCGTCTTTTCTTTCTTTTGTCCTTGTAGCTCCGAATTCTATGGTTTTCATTAATGAAAATTGGAAGGGTGCAAAGCCCTTCTTTCGTAAAAAAAAACATGTGTATGATTCAAAACTATTTCTGTTATGGGAGGATGAACCTCCAGATTTCCTCTTATCGCATGTAATCAAAGATGTAAACCTTTTATATTGCAATAAAGTGCCAATAGACTCTCTCTTAAAAAAGTACAGGATTATGCAGGGGTGACGGATACACGCCCCGCTGATGAGTCGACCGCTGACACTCCCGATGACCGGTCGACCGTGAAAGAGAGGGAACATGATCCCTGGCACCTTTGGTGCTGGGACTGTCACCACCGTGGTGAAGACCAACGGCAGCGGCCGCATTAGGGTTTTCGGTTTCCCTAGGACTAAACTGCCCCTATATTAAAACGCGTCCCCAGCTTGTCACGAGTACCGGCCCCACTCGTTTTAGTACTTTTGCGTACTTTCATCGGAGTACTATCCAGTACTTCGTATTTGTCTGCCGTTAGATCGACATCAACGAACGGTTCTAAAAAAGCCCACCGTGGTGAAGACCAACGGCAGTGGCCGCATTAGGGTTTTCGGTTTCCCCTTCGTGTCACCTGGGAGGAGCAATAATGAGAGGAGGATCATTTTCTTCTAAACTATTGGTGTGACCAAGTGACTCCGCGGTTGTTAACATCTGTCCCTTTTGCAGATGTATATGGGGTTATTTCCTTACCATATTTAATCTAGAGATTTTTTTCAGTAAAAAACAAGAAGAACTAGTAAGCATATAGTAATATTTTTCTCTGAAGATGAGCAAAAAGTATTGTAAGAAACACTACTGGTAAACATGATGAAACAAGAAGAATTAGTAACGCATTACAATTTTCTCGAAACATGCAAGAGCCAAAAACATTGCAACAAGCTCATCTATCTAACCACAGAACTTAGCAAATGCCTTCCAAGCGGTGGTCTCAGTCTCAGCAGGCCTCGCGTCCTCTTGGACGGTCCACTCCTAGACCTGGACGACGGTGACCTTGCACCGGACGGCCAAGCAGTCACCCTTGAGGAACCTGGAACGCTTCAGGTCCTCCTTGCTGATGAACCGCGGGCAGCCCCAGGAGTTGCCCTTGTCGAAGGCAGAGGCGGTCCCGCGTTCGCAGTGTGACGGCCACTTTACCAGCGTCCCTTGGTGGTGCACTAGAGCGAACTCGTACTCGGCGTGGACGACGTTCTCGTCGGCATCGGCGTCAGCATCGTCGTCGTCGCGCCTGAGAAACACCGAAACGAAGCCGGCGTCCTGCGGGCGCGCCCCGTTGAGGTAGCAGCAGACCCGCCAGGCGTGGCCCGCCGCCATGAACACGGCGGACTCCAGGTAGCCGCCGTCGCTGCCGTGCATGGTCTTGAGCCGCGAGTAGCCCTCGACCCTGAGGATGTGCTCCCCGGCGCCGACGGCCGTGGCGGCGACGGTGGACACGGGGGCATCCGCGTGTTGCATTGGCAGGTCATCCCAGGGCACGGGCGCGTAGCACGGCGGAGACGACGACAACATCTCTCTAGATCGATGGGAACGCTGCGTGCGTATTCTAGTAGGATCGATGCGATGCGATGGGACTTCATATCAGGTTTGGAGGATTTATATATGCAGAAGATTGGTAAGAGACATGGACGGATTCAGTCAGCCTCGGTCCTTTCCTTTTGAAAAGTGACGCGCTTTGCGTCTTCGCTTCCGAGGAAGCTTCGAGTCGTAGCCGTAGCTTCTGCAGTCTTTCGTAAACTTGTAATCGGTGTGAGATATATTGTAAACTGGAAGATCTTTGCGATGTGGTTGAATAATTAGGAGAACAGTGGTATTTCAGTTCACCAGGGTTTAAGTCATGGTGCTCGCATTTCTTCGTAAAATCTCTACTCCCTCCGTTCCTAAATATAAGTTTTTGGGGAGATTTCACTATGGACCACATACGAAGTAAAATGAGTGAATCTACCCTCTAAATGCATCTATATACATCCGTATATGATTTATAATGAAATCTCTGCAAAGACTTATATTTAGGAACGGAGGGAGTAGATGATATGTCGGCTCAGTCTCTCGAAGATGCTCATAGGAATAGTTTGTATAGGCATCTCGTCATCAATGGGAAAGTCTCCTTGCACTGAAAGCGCATCGCCGGAAATTCTGAAACAAATTCAGGAATAATGCGAGCACCAGGACTTTTGAACCTGGTTAGCTGAGGATACCCTGTCCCTCTAACCATCCAACCACAGATTGGTTCGATTTATTTTGTTTGGTTTGATGAGATTGTTTCCGTCATATAACACCGTGGGCCATGTGTTAGGTCGTTTTTGTTGTAAGGAACACTTCTCACCTTTTCAAATAACTAGCACATATGCCCGTGCGTTGCAACGGAGAAATTTTGATTTAGTTATATAAAAAAACATGTTATGAAACAAGTTAACAAAATGATTTATGAGTCCAAGGTTAATCAATTCAACATATAAAAAGATAACACGAAGTGCTTAGAAAATAAAGACAGGCATGTAAGAAGTATGATCCTCGGATCTCACCAACCCCCGCTCCCGTGCGGCTCCAAGGGGCTGCACCGGGGCGCCCAGCCAGACGCCGGGGAGTCTCACTTCCGCCTGATCTTCCCTCGCCGCCGCCGCAGGGGGCCGCCGGGCAAAGCCCACGCGGCGACGGCGACGGCGAGGCCTTCTTTTCAGGGCTAAGGCACGAGATGGCATGGTGGCTAAGTCGGTGCGGTGCTCGTTTTCGAGCAACAGCTAGGCGGAGCAGCGCCCTGGGCATGCATGGCTGCATGGCAGTGCAGCAGCATGAGTCAGCAGCAAGTCCTCCCCGACTGGATGGCAGCGGCTTCGGATCCCGGCGCGGCATCAAGCATTCTCTGCGGAGGCTCCCTGGCGATGGATTCCGATTTGTCGCATGGCTGTACTCAACGGCACTGGCTAAGCGGTGTGGATCGCAGGTGTCAACGGCTTCAGTTCCCGGCGGGATGACATCGGGTATCGAAGGTGCTGTGTTGTCTGCCTTCCGGGCTCCAGTTCGGCCATGTACGTCCTGCGACCACGACTGCCGCTGTGGCCGCGAGCGCGGCACGGCGTCTGGTTCGGGGGGCTCGGTAAGGCTCAGCTACTCATCTCCGCGTGGTGCGTGTGGTGGCGGTGGTGCCCGCTGAAATCTCCGGCCTGCTGTTGGGGGAGCCGGCGGGTGGCGCGGTCTTTTGGTTCTTTTTGCTCTAAGATGGTGTTCTGCCGGTTGCCGACCCTCATGGATCTGGCCATTGATGAGTTCCGGAATGCTTCGCTAGAGATTTTCATTGGGTGCTTGACGCCTATTTCAGCCCAAGTGGCTTCAGAAGGGTGTGACACGAAGCTTCGTTGCCTGTTGACAGTATGGGACATGTCGGTATTTCGATTTCCATGACGAAGACAGTGACAGAGAACATCATGGTGGCTGAGGTCTGAGGTCTTGTAATAGCGGATCGAGTCTTCGCGGCGATAAGGACTTTGCTTGATGATTTGTGACTCGTGGCAGCGTCATCGGCAAGTGGGGGCGGCAACACAGGCGAAGTACAGAGTCTTAGCTTTCGGGATGAAAGCCCAAGGTTTGGCTTTAATTGGTTGTGCCTGGCGGTGACCTTGTTGAAGGCATTGTTTTGAGAGCGCGAATCTTCTCCAGGGTGAAAACCTAAAATCTAGGATCGGGCGATGACGGTGGTTTTGAGGCGTCGTTTCTTGAGAATTAGGACTTCGGGTGTTGTTTAGGTGGTGGTTCGTGCTGCAGCTACGAGGAATTGATCACTGTTGCAGGATCATTTTTTTCTTCTTTTTTTTCTTTTTTTATTGTCTTTTGGCTGTGTGCATCCGTAATGTCTTTACGATATTGCGTTGTTGTAGAGGCCGGATGTAATTGGTATCTCCGCGATATTAATATATTCCCTTTATCGAAAAAAAGAAGTGTGATATTTAGTAACTCTCTTTTATATTTTTAGCTAAAATGACCAAAACTGAAAGCATGCGATTGAATTTAATCAGAACACGATACTAATTACTAAGCATTGCACTCTTCTCAATATCAGCTTAGGCAGACTACAGTGATAAGCATGAGACTAATAGTTTCACCAACCATATTAGTTTTCATATTGTATTTCAGAACTGGAAGCTTCCAACAATAAACACTAATAGTTCAAAACAAAACTAACGGTTGAATCATAAGTAACAACCTAGAAGAAACAAATTCATTGTCAACCTTATGTTTATTTCAAAGGTTCAGAAAACTATTGTTAATAGAGAAGATTTATAATGAATCGCATGCCAAAGAGAATCTCATTGCTACCAGTTATGCTATCAACTTATTAGTATTGAAATACATTTTACATTTAGCTACCATATTGAAATACAAATATTACGGTACAGAGGGAGTAGAAGACAACAAACCGAAGTAATAGAAATTGAAGGCCAATTACCGGGGACATGGAAGGCGAGCTGCATCAGTACTGCGTTGTATAGCATCGCAGGGCGGCAGAATTGTAGCATGGTACACCAAAGGAGATGAATGAGGACGGCTCCTGGGGGATGGCCGTTCAGCTGCCGTGGCGGACACTCCGAGGTCATACTTGGGGTGATCGGACACACGTAGAGCCGGGTGACCACAACCAAAAAATCCTAAGAGCTAGCTAATCTAAAATCACCTTTCTCTGATCATGCATCGTTCGCCTTTATTTCTTAGCTTGCTTGTAAAGACTTGGTGGTTTCTGTTAAAGCAAATCGGAGACGTGACTCTCTTTATCAAATAATAATAATAATAATAATCCAAAATCACCTACCCTCGCCCGCGCTGCGAGATACGCGGTCCCACTCCCTGTTGGAGTAAGCTAAGCTAAGTTCATAGCCGTACAGTTTTGTTTTGTTTTCTGTTTAAATAATGTATATGCATGGCTGTTGATGTGATCTGCAAATGCGCGTAGCTTGTGGAGGAGTGTCCCATGCACGTACTCCTTCTCTCGTTGTTTTCCTCCTGGTTCGCACTTGCGCTGTGTGATGAAGTCGTGGGATGGCGCTGCTGTTAAGGATCAAAGCGAGCTGCCTGGCCAGGAGGTAGTTCAGCAAGCTGGCCGCGAGGTAAAAACGCTGCGATTTAGGCAGCACAAAACTTCCTGCACCTCGCGTGTATCTCTTTCCTCAGCTCCACACTCTCTCGCACGAGCGTTCGGCAAAAACACTCCCAGCCCCAGGTCGAGCTGCCGTCGACCGAGAGTTTCAAGGCTTGAGTGCAAGACGCCAGCTTCCCGGTGCGGTTGAGCACGCTGAGGTCGAACCGTGTTTGCGCCGTTGCCGTCGCTGACGTTGACGCCGAAGAGGGACGTGGATCCGTCACTCTCCTCATTGTTTGGGCAGCACTCGATTCTTCAGCGGTGGCCGCCAACGTCAAACCTGGATGGCTGGACCGTCTGCCTTGTTGCAGCCAAGGTCGCGAGTGGGTCAGGACTCAGCAGTAGGCATGCACGTTCACGGCTCCAGAAAGTAAAGAAGGGAGGCGATGTAGGGCGCACAAAGAGCTGCAAATCTCGTTGTTGAAGGCGGCGGCGTCTAGATGGACGCATCTACACCGCGTGAGGGGCAGCGGATCTTGGCGTTGAAGGCGATGGCGGCATTGAGACCAATACGTTTGGTCATGATAATAGGGTTGTGTCGGTTCTGGTATATTTATTTCCCTTCTAAAAAAAGTTTTTTTTTCAATAATACAACTCACCCTAACACGCGCGCACACACCCTACCCTTATGGGTATCTCCGGAAGACTGAGCCGGCATATCATCTAGAGATTTTACGAAGAAAGACCTGTGACGGCGGCGGGGCCTTCTCCCTCGCGCAGTGGTGGCGAGATCTCCTGGCAGCGGCGCATGGTATGGCGGTGATCCGGCGGCAAGGAGCGGTGGGATCCCGGCTGCATGCGTGACGGCGGCGACAGCGGAGGCGCTCCTATGGTGCAACCGGGATCGCGACAACTTGTGTGACTAAAGAAGGATTGACGGATGTCGTCGTGGTGAAGCCCAAGGCCATGACGATGGATGGAGCGTTCGTCGTCGTCAAGATTTGTTAGTTTGTCTTTGTTGCTTTCAGAATTGCCAGTTGTGTTGGTAGGATGGATAGTAGGTAGTAGCTCTTAGAAATCATCGATCCTCATATTGATGTATAGGAGGCAAAGCACACAAGTTGTATTTCTACTCCCATACGTGATATCTTAGTTATATATCATTGTTGATTTGTATTCTCTCAAACGCGTTATGCTGCCGAAATTTCTAGCGAAAATTTTAGCCCTATTTGTAACAAAATCACAACTTTAGGGTCTTGGCTTCAAAGTTTGGCCTTTCTTCGCGACATCAAACGAGTGTTAATGCATTACAATAGGGTTACAATCGAGAGCCAGAAGTACCTTTATACATGGTGGTCCTCTATGTAGCCATACAACAGTGCTACTCTCCATGTGACTCCGACATCAACTGATCTGCTACCCTTGTCGATAGACTATCAGTAGAACGCCTTGCCTAAACCGACTTTCATCTAGTTTCTCCTTATTGTTTTTTAAGAAACAAACAATATAAATATGTTTTTTGAGGATAAGAATATAAATATGTGACCTAGCGCCGATGAACGCCACCACCTCGAGACAACAGTCGAGCGGCCGTTCGCCCACTGTGGCGTCCAGTGGGCCGACAAGGAGCTCGCCGACGAGGCTGTTCATGACCCCGGTGATGTTGAAAGATGGCCCAATCACCGGAATATTCCGAGATGTGCCTTTTAGTTATCCCGTCCTTGCTTCTGGTGTCCAGTGGCAGAGCTATGTTGGGGGCAGGGGGGCGCTGCCCCCCCCCCCCCCCCCCCCCCCCGCCTTGGATGAATTACTGAAGAATTTTTTCAGGGAGGCTTATATTAGAGATTTTGTAGCATTTGGCCCCCCAAACACTGATGATTTGTGTTTTGCTCACCACTTTATTAGGTTGATCACAAACTTATTACAGTAAGCCATTAGGCGGCCAGCTTGGTGGCGAGCAGAAACTGCGCAGCGAGGGCCACGCCGCAAGCGATGACAACGACGACACCCGCAGAAGTAGCTTGGGTGGCCGGCACATGTTGCATGATGGGCCTTTCCTAAGAATTTCATTTCATTTTACTTATTTGTACGTGTTTTCGGGGTTTATGTTATTTTTTTCGAATTCTTTTGGCTTTTCATTTTTGTCGGTTTTTCCTAGGTGTTTGGGCAATTGTTTTCTGGTTTCCTTTTTCTTTTTTCTTTCACGAGAATATGTATTTTGTTCTCCTATAGGCACAGGTTTGCTCTTGGGAGGGGCACAACTGTGCATCTCGGAAAAGGAAAAAATCACGTTTTTTTCTTCCACGAGAGGCACATCTGTGCTTCCCGGAAAAGGAAAAAAAAACATGTTTTTTCTTTACTTCCGCGAGTGTCACAGTTTTACTATACATGGAGGCACAGATTTGCTTCCGCGAGTGTGCAATGAGTAATGTAATGCTAGTTATGTGATGTAAAATAATATTTATACTTTGTGGCTTGGTTGGGACCTCTCGTTTTAGATGTTATGCTATGGTGCGAGGTCTGTTTGGTATTCGGCTCGGACTATCTACACCCCTTCATCAAGTGGATAGGAGTAGCGACATAAGTTGCCAAGATGATGTCTTCAGACGTACTGATGTATTAATTTGTAAGTTCTTTGTGAATAATTAATAAAGTGGCTGCATGCATGCCTAGATGCAGAGGCAGGGGGTCTTCCTCCTTTTCTAAAGAACTAAAACATATGCCCGTGCGTTGCAACGGGAGAAAACATAGAGCATGGACATGGATTGATCAACTACATCCCATGCTCGGAGACAAGGTCACCAACCATCCTCGTCTCTGATGGCGTGAAACTACAGTTTCTATTGTCAATTTTGCTGGATGTCAGTCGCATATAATTAGAATTTGTGTTCTCAGTGGAGGAGGAAGCAGCAGCTGCAGAGCACCGAGGTCGCCGGTGGCAGGTTTTATCTTGTCTATCTTAGGGTGCAGGGGGAACACCGGCCTCCTTGTCTATCTTATGGTGCACGGGAAGCACAACCTCCTTGCCTATCTTAGGGTGCGGGGGGTGCAAGTTAGCCAAACAAACTGAGTAGTTCGCCGGCTTTGGAGGGATGAGTGGGGGCGGCGGCCAACATGGTGGTGTGGGAGGTCAAAGGGAGGGCGAGGCAATCATTGGAGCACTGCCGACTACGGTGCTGGAGGCAGGTGGTTCCGACCGAGATCACGAGGAGGAAGATGAACATTTTTAAGGAGGTAGAAGAGGAAGATCTGACGGTTCCTTTTGCATCCAATGGCTGGGAACAAATCAACTGATGATCCAAAAAACAAATTCAGGCGCTGTTCCCTAGCCATTCTTTTCTATTATTGAAGAACTTACAGATACTCTGTTATGTGTAACCAGCAGACTACTCGAAATAAGGATAATTTTTTAGTCAAATTAAGGGCTGATCATGGTGAGAATCAAGGTAGATAGTCTTGGCGAAGTTGTAGAGGCGTGGAAGGAGCGGACGCTGGGCTATGCCACGTGGCCAGAAGGGGCTGGCGAGAATGATTTTATCCTGGGTCAGCCAGAGAAAACGAGTTGGAACTGAGAGAGATAGAGGACCGCATTTTCTTCTCCACCCACCCCCCATTCTCTCTCGCCTCTCCTATGGTTGCCGCCGCCACCACCACACTCGCCGCCACCACGACTCCCTCCCCTCTTGTCGCCGCCGCCTCCTCTCCTCCTCCCTGATTCTCCTGACGACCCCGCGGCCCCCGTCCTTCCTCCTCGCCTCTTCTCACCCCCCTCCTCTGCCCAGTGATGGTGGCCGCTCCTCCGCTGGCCCATCTCCGTCGCCAGCCTCCTCGTCTCTCCCACGCCACCGACTAGAGCCATGTGTGACATCGTCGCCATCGCCTAGCGCCTAGAGATGGGCGAGGACGCCGGTCGGAAGCAGCAGCAGCAACAGCTAGATGGCAGGAAACAACAGCTCGCCTATTCATAGGTATGCTCAGATCCTTGCTCCCTCCCTCTCTTGTTGTTCAATTCTTTTGATGCGACTCCGATGCGGTCTAGCAGGGTTGAATCTCTGCACGGGCGTCCGTCTGTGCTGTGCGTGGGCTGCCTGCTGCCGGTGGCGTGCGTCTGGTGTCCATGCTGCTGGAGGCGTTCGTGTGTGCTAGCTGTGTGGTGTGCGCGTGTTGTGCTTGTGCTGGTGTGCATGGTTGAGTGCGTGTTTTGTGTTGGCGCTTCTAATTAACTAGCGTATTCTATTGACTTGAATTTGGCCCGGCTGAAATAAGGATCAGAGAAATCAAGTCAGTAGCCGCAGCGTCTAATTGAGAGCGGGTAATCCCTTAGGACACACTACTCATGCCGTCGGGTGGGGGATAAGTACTACTCCATGCAATGTGTTTCTGACTAATTAATCCAGGGATCAAGTCGGCCTAGAGCTTGCACGGCTTCAGTGGCTGACACACGCTGTGGATTTTTTGATCTTTTGATTAAATTTTTCCTGTAGCAGCTGAAAGGAACAAGGTGACTGGGAAGTACTGGGCTACATACCTTCCTTTCCTTGATTTTCCTTCCAAAATCTAAGGTAATTGATTTACTAAATCCCATATGTGCTGACTTCTAAATTTTTAATGCTTCTGAACATTTCTTGGTTTTATGTGTCTGTTAGCTTTTACTGGAAACCTTGCTATCCTTGTGCTTTACCAGTGTGAAGTTCAGCACTATGGCTGCCATTATGTGTTGTCTAATGGTGTGGTGGTCAGGAGTCATGTGTGATATAGTTATCATTTCGATGCTTAAAGCTGATCATTTTGTAGGAAGATGCCCGGGTTCTCGTCAAATGCAAGCTGCACTACTGTCAAAAAGTGTGCTCTATTTTGCAGTGTCGTAACTTGTAAGTAATATTGTTTGGTATTGCTTGAAATTTAGAGTTTAGTCATGTTACCAAGCTATGGATTTTGAAATTTCAGTTGTGAAGTTCATATATGCAAGTTATCCTTCCTTACAAAATCATTGTTTGTGGCAGAGTGAAAGCAAGTGTGCTCTTGTCTATGGGCAAATGAATGAGGTCCGGGGTGGTCGTGCTCGTGTAGATCTGACTGGTTTTTCTGTTGGTGAACATTTTTGTGACGCCAAAGGATAAGCTGTGCTTCTGCTTATTGATTTTCCATTTCACCCAGGTAACTTCTGAAAGGCATTTCTTGTACTGACACGGTGACACCTCTGTCTGTGCTCCATATTGTGTTGTTAAACAATTTTTCTCTTTGTAACCTGCTGTTACCATTGCTATTAAGTCTCGCTGTTGTACTTTTTTTTATTACTCTTCATGACAGGCGAACTCTGAGGTGTATGCTTTTGTATTCGGATCATATAGTATCAGATGGCCTCCCAAGAAGCCATTAGCTATTATGAGGTGTTAAAGATAGTTAGGTAATTAGTTAAAATAATTACACATGGTAATTAAGCAATAACATATGCTATGAACTGACTTAGTGAAATCCATTTATTTTTGGGTACTTAGTTAATCCATGTTTTTCTGCCTTTAGTCATTATTGAGGTCTAATCTTTTCATCTTTGCATTTTCAAATCTGCTTGACAAGTAAGGAAAAAGCTGATAGGTTAAATAATGTGTTCAAGTGTTGATCCCTATATATTGACCTAGGAAGTGAAGATTGCACTATATGAAGTGGTCATGGCATTGGTATCTTAACTCAGTTCTGGATCACCATGCCACTGCATTCTATGAATCAAATTTTGTTTGGTTGTTCCCCTGGTGATCCTGTTTCTTGTGGTTAGTGCTTCAGGTTTGCTCCACCAGATATTCCCAATATGGCCGCTACACATAGCCAAGTTATGTACAGCTACTGGAGGGTGCGATTGGCTATGTTGATGTGCTTGTTTTTCCTATATGCAGGTTTGTCCTAATTTACTTGACCTATTATTTCATTGCATTTTGCAGATCCAGGTTTAAACATAACATGTCCAACCCTATAATACTCCTACTCTGTGTACTCTAGGATCATGCTAATTAGTTGATGATAGATAAATTCCTATATCTAACATGTCATCTGCTGCTTGATATTATTGCTGTACTAATTAGTATTTGATGAATAAATAAATTCCTATCACACTAATTGCTAATTCGTTGATAAATAGATAAGTTCCTATATCTAATATGTCATCTGCTGCTTGATATTGTTGCTGTACTAATTAGTATTTGATGTGCCTTCAAGTTATTTTATTATGTTCCCCCCCTAATTATATTACATGACTATGCCTTTTTATTATACTAATGGTCTCATAGAAATATATGAAGGCGTGATACTGAATTTACCTGCTTTTTCTCGTAGTTCCTACTGTACAGAAAGCAAAAGAAGCTGCTTTGTGGCGTATGATGCAGACTAGGACACTGAGGAAATTTCTGTGCATGGTGAAAATGTTGTGATGTAAGCCTCTTAATTTGCTAAAATGTGACTTGTGTTCTTAGAGCATTTCTGAATCGTATATGCTTCCAATATGTTAATTTAATTTTTCTTATTGACGGTGCAACCTTCCACATCATTTCTGTCGCAGAGAACTCATCGGCACATCAGAAGAGGATGTTGTTATCTGCAATAGCAACGGTGAGCACAGAACCCACATCAAACATCATACTCACCCTGCTTATGTTTTATGCTAACAATTGGTACGCGTGCTTCACTATATGTTGGTGCCGTGCGGTCGCAACAAGGAGCCTCGCACCTGAGCCTCTCCTTCCGCCTTTCGCCCAAGAGGACCTAGAATCTTTGGCAAGAAACCAAAATCAGATCACCATCTCCACTACATCATTTGTGGTGTGTGCATATTTACACCCGTGTCTTCTTGATATTGCTATGTAGGTTGGCCTGGTGAGCACTATCCAGGAGGATTTGATAATCATTGTGAATGGGGGAACGAGGTGAAGCACTATCAATAGCATGTTGACAAGCGCCCGATCGCCGCAAAAGAACATACCATTCCATAGTATATCTGCTGCATGAACAAGACATTTGCAAGCCCGGGCTAGTGGATGGTGACTATCTCCACACTTGATCTTCTATATGATGGTGTCAGAGGATCAGTCTTCTGCGACACCCGGGACATGCTCTACATCGAGGAGTACGATGGCAAGCCGGCGATGGCATGACGAGCAGACGCTCGAGCAGGTGAGCGTCCACTCAGTGGGGGTGGTGGAGGGCGGTAACAGTAATAAGAGTTGTCATGCTATCAGGTTAGGTATTTCCTGTGCTATAAATACAAACATGTGCTACACTACCTTTGGACCAATTGTAATGGGTGGTTCTTCTTATCTCTACAATCATTTTAAGTTGATCTGAATTTATAATTTCTCCGTTGCAACACATGCCTAACATACTTTATACATGCGCACTAAGTAAGCAGATCCTTGCTTTCCTAACAATATCAATCTGTGATAGAACATCAGCTCGTATAACTTGATTATTTCTGGGAACTCGTCCATGTGACTTACTATGCATATGAATAGCATGAAGTTAAGGTGAACAAACTGAAACCACGATCAGTGTATCACCACCTGCCAGTGAAGCTCCGTTTTTCTATATTCAAACCATGGCAATGGATTAGAAAATGGATCAACTCTATCACACTTGATTACTGCATTCCAAAGGCCAAACACTACAGAAAAGGATTTTCATTTATGGAAAACAGTACTCTTGTACTGCATATATTCATAAATCTATAGAAAAGGTTTTGACTGTTAGGTACAACAAAACATAATCTGAATTGATTTGCCTAGCAGTATTGTGTATGTCTTGGTGAAGATTGATTTGCTATCAGCTTATTTTTCTTTCAGATGCTTAGGTCATGCTGAGGAATTGTTTGACAGACCCGATGGCAATGTGGCATATGCGGACAGAGATTGCTAGCTATTCGCTCGCAAGTGCGCTTATGAACTTCTTATATCACTCCTCTATCAGTTGGCTACACAGACAACAAAAAATGCATTTAAAGGGGTGCCTCCTACCTGGTATCTTCTTACACCCTCGTATATTCTTATAGAAAGTTTGATTAATAATGTTACGGTAATCGGCTCTTGAATTTTGGTAATGCATCCTATTAATGACAAATTAGTAAGGGGTCCTAGGTGCATATATCCATACTGAACCTTTACCACATTTGAAGGTACAATGCTGCATTTTTCGGTAATACTAAAATGTAACATTGCCTTTTTTTACTTCTAATTTCTTGCTGACATTGGAGTCTGGTGTTGTACTGTCTGTTTGCTACATAAAAATTTATTATTGAAAGGTGGTTCATGGATCTGTGTAGCTACCTAGCATACCATGATATCATGATCGTGCTGTAAACTTAGACCTGGCTATTTTTTTTAAAATCTACCAAATAATAGAAGCTTTCAAAGAATTTGGAGGGACGTTGATGTTACTTATAATAAGGAAAGTGTTATCTTAGTTGCCTAACAGGCCTCTGTAGATGCTTACTTTTATCATAAGCAGCACATGTTTCTCTTGCTAGGTAATTGTAGCCCCTACTAGATAATTGCTTAGACCTCTTTTTTTTTGAAATAGTGGCATTTCGTTTGGCTGTGAATGAAGGCAAGAATATCGGCCTCCAATCCTCTCCTCGTGAGGTCTTTGTGAACTAATCTTTTGCCTGGATGCCCTTTCATAAATTATATGGCATCAACTTAATTCGCCATACTTCAGTATTAAATCAGGGGAGGTGTGTTGTATCATGAGGGTCGTGCTAAGTTACCTAGAAGTCGTACGCACCAATACGTGTGCATTTCTTAGTGCTGTATAGCACGCCACCGACGTTGGGTCGATGGTGTCCTGCCTCGGCGGACGGGATCTGGAAAGGGAACTTGTGCTTTGATTTCCAAAGTGGTGGTTTGGATAGTACTATAACCTGATGATTTTGTTGAGGACCAGATTTTGTTGCGCACCATTGTTCCTTGTTAGGGTCGAGAAAACTTCACTGATGAACTAACACGGCCAGACTGCAATCCTGTCTTGTCTGATTCATCTGTAGTGTTATTTCGCTGTTTTAAACAATTGGGTGGTTTGCGTGCAGGTACATCAACAACAAGTTCAGCAACCAGTACAAGGCGATGAACGGAGGTACAAATCAACGACCAGCTCTTCACGTTATAGGTCATAGATGTTACTTCTTGTTGTTTCAGTATACAATAAGGTTACTGTTCTTACAGATAGGATCAGGCTGTTAGGATCAATATTGATGAAGTGCAGGTGTGTTTTGCTTACACAAAAGTGCAGTGGCTGGATCTTGGTGTTATCTCACTACATATAAAAGTCACCTATCTCACCATATTTTCTATGGGACCTAAACTTTTTTTGGGGCATTGAAAATCTTTCTAGGCCGCCATGTATTGTTTTAAAAAAATCTGCAGTGTTCAGTTTTACTTTTACAGCATTAGATATTCTTCAAAAAGTCACTTGTCTCATGACCGATGCATTGGTGTTGTTCTTTTGTTTTCATTGCAAGTCATTCTGGACTGCCTTACATGGGTATACAAAAAATTCTGCAGTGAGTTCAGATTTTCATCATCAGTTATCCTTGAAAAAATAGTTGTCTTTCATCAGGTTGAGTAGAATCGGCTTTCTATTTAAAATGATAGGGCAAAACTGAATTTTCGTGAACACCAGCTTGATTTTCAGTAACTCTTTTTAAGCCAGGAGTGTCGCCTATACTGAACGTGATATCCTCCTTGAACGAAGCCACACAAAAAACAATGTTTAGACAGATGGTACCACCCACTTCCCATCTTGGGACCGCTCGCTTTTATTTAATCCACGTATCCGCCCTGTGATCTTTGGTTGTGGGTTAGGCGTCCGTTGCTATTGTTCGATTCTGTCAGTCAACCTATTTCATAGGCACTTCTATTACTTTCGGTTAATCCCTGTTTTAGGTGTTTGGCTTCAGGATTAGACGATGGATTAGACAAATGTTAATGCTTTAGTTCTTTTGCTTCCAGATTAATTACATGGATGATTACTTCTAGGGATTACGCTGCATTACTTCTTTTCTTGAGGATTAATTACATGGTTGCTTAGTTTTTTTTCAGCATCTTTTTAGATCTGCAACTTTTGAGGCTATAGTCTGCTCTATCACGATGTGCTCTCTCAGTTAGTTGCCACATATGTCGTTATGTGGATGTAGCACAATTATAAGAATAAATGATACATCTGTAACCATATACATGCATCACAACTATCTGTAAATGCTAGCAGTGATTTTCTATATCGTTTTATATTGCTATTTAATCACCCGCTTCATCGACTTCTATTGCGCCATGCAGTACATATGATACATAAGTAAATACTTTCAGAAAATGAAAGAGATCTATAATGTCAACAACTAAATGCGTTATAAGCAATTACTTCCAGTCTGTGCCTTTCTATGAATGTCTCCCTCTACACAGACTAATTCAACCTAATACAGAGAACGCAGCTTACTACCTTTCTGCGCAATTTTTTTAGCAACAAAACATGTTTAAGATTCATCTCTGCTGCTTTCCGTTTTACTCTTCTTTCGAAGTAAGTAGTTTCATTCTTAGGCTCACCATTTCCAGTGGGAATGATCACATTTCATATTGCTAATGCTATGTTTTATCATTTGATGAACAAAGTGAAGAGAATGAGCAGCCAGAGTGCATCATCCGCGGTCAGCACATGCCTTGTTTTTTATTTTTATATTATATATGAAACAACAAACTCACATGATCATAATCCACCATGTATCACTGGATTTCTTTATCAACAGCCTTTAGCTATTCACTACGTCTGCGAGATCAATACTTATTTCCTTTCATACTGATTGCTCTCAGCATACTTCTCTCACAAACTTTACAATGACACTGCTCTCTTCTACTTTTGTTCACTCAATGTTTTTTTCCTTTTGTACTGATTACTTTCAGCATGTCAGACAATGCTGGTCTGAATCTTTATACAATCATTTGTGTTCTCTCTATTTTACAAACCGCTTTTAGCATCTGCTACATTTGAAAACTTCCAGTTGTCTGATTTTGAAAACTAATCTTCAACTTACTTATAGTACTTCATGTCGAAGCCCCCGCCTACGTTGTTATATAACTTAAATTTCTTTTCCCAAACAAACAATGACATTTACGGTTGTTACAAACGATACTTAACTTGCTTCACACCTACATTGATCTGAATGCAGGAACACCTGGTGGCATCCGGTACTTTGGTGAGCTTGAAGACCACTGTTACTGGGGTAATAAGGTGAAGCTCTATGAATGCCATGTGGACACTCTTTTTTATGTTCTGGTTTAGTACTACGTGTGCACAATCAACAAAACATCTGCCAAGCCAGGCCAGCGCATGGTAACCTCAAAAACACACTCTTATCTTCCATATCACACAACAATCTGTATTCATCTATCACTTGCTTTCATGTAACAGTATTTTCAGGTACAATATACTGAAGAGAACCTGTTGGACTACATTGATCCACACAATGATACACTCATGGTCAGACTTGAATATCACATTATGCTAGGAACTGACAAAAGGGCCACTATAACCACCAACTGGTCCGAGTTTCGTCGCCGTGCGAACATTCGTGAAGGAGACATCTACGCTTTTCGTTTCGAGGTCACTTCAAACCGCCGGCTGGTTCTCACTGTGCACCCCCTCTAGATGCACCATCGAAAAACACCGCAAGTCATGTGTCAATATAATCTAGCACTAAGTATTCCTAATTATGTTATTTCCCATAATGAACCTATGGTTTGCTTTTGGACCCTGCTATCTGATACTTTGGAAGATACTAAACCTATGCCGTTGCTTATGTAAACTGTACTGTTCTCAGTCAGATGGTTCACATCCACCTGTTAAGATCCATATTAGGGCTTCTTTGTATATATCTATTTATTTCTACTGCTATTCTGTGTTTCAAATCTCAATTTATTAATTAAGGCCATCATCACATATGCTAATCAGATCAGACAAGTATGTTAAAAGGTCGCCCACTAGCTGGCACCGCCCAGCTCCCCCTCAAGAGGCGCCCCACGGGCGCGCCCCAACACCTAGTGGATGCAATAGTGCGTGAAGTGGTGAAGGGGCCTACGCATCGTTGTGCCCTATGTTTGCTTGCTCCCGTCCACAGTCGTCCGGCTGGCCGTCGGCCTAGACTCTGTCAATGGTGCGTTGCACTCGAGGCTCGAGTCGATCGGTTAGTTATCTTTTTTTTAGCAACAACTCGATTGGGTTAGTTTTTTTTGGGCAAACCCACAAAGCTTTTTATTCATCCGTGGTGATGTTTACAGGGACGAACACAAGGTTTTCGGGTTGACCTAACCAAGCATGGCGGCCAATACCCAAAGTTAACACATGCTTTGCAAGTTTGTGAGCCTCTACATTAGTGGTTCTAAATCATGGCTAATCCGTCAAGAAAAAAAAAACCAAAACGCTCTTTTATTTCATGTACAATTGCACCGTACGCTGCCGAGGTGCCTGTCTTGATAGCTCCCACCACCTTCTTACAATCCGACGCGATTGCAATCTTCTGCACATACAAATCTTCCAAAAGGGCCATCGCTTCCCGTATCGCCAATGCTTCCAATACTTCTGGATCATCCATGTTGGCAAAAGCTACCGCCGAAGGCCCCTGGAATGCGCCTAAACTGTCCCGACAGATCGCTGCAACTGCCCCAAGTCCTCCATGCCTCGTACTCGATCGGGTTAGTGGTCCCATGCGTCTCGTCGCTGGCTTAGTTGGCCCAGTTAGCATGATTGCATCATGTGTGGCCCATATAAACAGATGCCGCCATTGAAAGTAACCAGGCATCCATCGGTTTCTCCAAAAAAACACCGATCCTGCTGAAGATCGTTCGGTCGAATATATGTGTATGTGCTTCTCGCAAAAAAAATATGTGTATGTGCGCTAGGCGCCTGCTGCGAGATCGATCCTGGAGAACCATGAAAAAAAAACGATCGATCCTGTGAAGATCGATCGTTATTTTTTGCCGGAACTGATTCGTGGAATACGTCTACGTGCGCTAGGAAACGATGGGCATTTTTCTCTTTCGGGAACGCAGCGATCAATTTGGATTTTTTAAGCCATCGATTAGAAACGATCGGCGTTTTCTTTGGGACGGATCGATCTATTGGGACTTTTTATTTTAAAGCGATCGATGGGAAACGATCAACGTTTTTTTTTTTGGGGAACGCATCGATCGATTGGGAATGTTCTTTTAAAAAGTGATCGGCTGGGACTTGGAATATGTGTTCGGATCGATCCTTTCACGCGCTAGGCGATCGATACATGCGGTAGGAGATCGATCCTGGTCAGCTCGTGCTTACCAAAGAAAGGTTCTATCCGGGAACATTGCCCTTTCTATCGGGAAACATTGCGCTTTTGTACATAGGCACAAAAATCTATGCAAACTACTTTTAAATTTTAGCCATCAATCTTTATAATTAATATAAAATCAACGGATATAAAGGGTATGACGTATGAAAAACTATGAAAGCCTTCGTCTTTTAATAATAATAATATTATTATTATTATTATTATTATTATTATTATTATTAGGTAAAGAAACAACTCACGCTATGTGCTACTCCCTCCGTCCCAAAATATAGCCAGCAGCCCCCACCCCCCACGGAAAATGACACAATCCTATAATGATGGTTGCAGCCCTTTATTATCTAAAAAAGTGCCAGCAAAAGAGATTGATGTCAGGTAGGTCAACGCCAAGATAGCGTTAAGGAGAGGCCAACCCCGACATATGGAGTGTGATTGGCCTAGACCTTTCCTTACTCCTGACGACGCTAGCAAAATCTCGCAGCAGGTCGCCTTTGCTCCAACTTTAGCTCGGTCGAGGGCATGGCTTATTAGCCTGCATACCCATCTGCGCGCGTTGAACATCCGGATGCACTCGTCAATACAAAAAAAGGAAGGTCACAATCGGCCGGTATATCAGCAAGATAAACGGTGTTGCGTGATGAAACTGCAAAAATGCCGCCATCGGGAAGAAGCTAGAGGAGAAAGAGATTGTGTAGCACATCCTCTCTTGTATGGACGCGGACCATGATCCGATGTCTCGGCCGTGCGATCCCTTGTCGATAGACTATCAGTAGCACGCCTTGCCTAAACTGACTTTCATCTAGTTTCTCCTTACCGTTTTTTTTATCATGGACTAGGGAATGAAGAAAACTCTTCTCCAAGGCAGACGTAAGATGGGGGGACTATCCTCTCAAAGTCCACTTCGTCCAACTCAAGCAAGTGTGTGTTCACTCCCATCAAACCTTCTTCAGAGGGTAGCATTATCATTAAGGCCGTCATTTGAGAGCTATAGTCAAGCAGGTGGTTAGTTGAAATGATCTCCCATGTTTTAGTGGATCTAATAATAAGTCGGTGTGTGATATCTGTAAAAAGGCTAGAGTCGTCAACTTCCACATCCAATTTCAATAAATGAATCGAATGCTCCTCTCACTACACCACAACACTGCAGCCCTGACAACATGATACTGTCTGTTGGGGAAAGCCCAGACGCGAAAATCCTTCCCATCCCGTTGGGCCTGCCATGGGCCTATCTCGATCAATAGTCCGTTGGGGTTGTCATAGGCCTTTCCCGACCAAATACAAGTCAAATTTCAAAATTGTTGAGTTCATCCCATCCTCTCCTTGCTTTGGGTACCTCGTAACTACACTTATACACATGCTAATTAATTAGCTCAGGTTAAAATAGAATTTTTAAACCAAGAGAAACATGCAACTGAGTGCTACAAATATAGTACATATAAATGTTTTTCTTGATAAATAGTGGCATATTATTGCTATTACTATTACCTTTTCTTGATTGTACGCCCCTCGTCGGAGCATAAAAACCGCACCGGACGAGTAAGGGAAAGACACACCTGCAAATGCCCTAGCCATACGAGACTTTGAAGACAACAATAGCCATGTGATGCTAGAAATGAGGTCTAATAATCGATGAACAAACAGCGGTCGGGGCATCACCCACACAACGCAGGGTTGTAATCCTTCACCACCAGTCTAGAAAGTTGAAGAAACCGTATCATGCCAGCAAACAAATGTAAAGAAGATGTTGTAGTCGCCACACCAAGGGCTAGCCAACTGCTTTCCTTGATTGTTGACGCACGAACTGCCACATGCCCGTCGTTAACGCTTAGATCGGACATCACCGCAGCAAGGAGAAACCGGAGAGACCTTATTTCAGTGCGTCGTCACCATCACCACCTCATGGACGCCAATAGGAAACAAAATTCTAAAGAAAACAATGACCTGATAGACCGCCCGATGGGAGAGAGGAGGTAGACGGAGGAGGACCATGACGGTGGCTAGGGTTGGGGTACGCTACGACCTCTTGTTCTAAACTGTTGGCCCGAGCAGTTGTTTTCTCAACTATATTTAATCCAGATATATCTTAAGAAAAAAAACTGGTACGAGTGAAACAACAGGAATTAGTTAACGCATAACAAATTTTCTCCCAAACAATGCGCCAATTTTTTTTCAACGGGGTACATCTATGATCTATCCACGGATGCAACTAAAGAACCTAGCCAACGCCTTCCCACGGGGCCTCGCGTCCCCTTTGACGGCACACTTTTGGACGACGGTGACCTTGCACCGGACGGCAAAGCAGTCGTCCTTGAGGAAACTGGAACGCTTCAGGTCCTCGGCGCTCACGAACCGCGAGTAGCCCATGGAGACGTTCTCGCGAAAGGCGGAGGGACCCTCGCGTCTGCCGAGCGAGTGTGACGGCCACTTTATCAGCGTGCCTCGGTGGTGCACCAGGGCGAACTCGAGCTCGGCGTGGACGATGTTCTCCTTGTCGACGACGGCATCGGCAGCTTCAGCGGTGGTGTCGGTGGCCTCGGCGCCGACGAGCTTGAGGAACACCGAGACGAAGCCGGCGTTTTCCTTGACCGACCCGTTGAGGTGGCAGCGGATCTTCCAGGCGTGTCCTCCCGCCTTGAACGCGCTGGACTCCAGGTAGCCGCCGTTCATGGTTTTGAGCCGCGAGTAGCCCTGGACCGTGAGCGTGTGCTCCCCGGCGCCGACCGCGATGGCGGCGACGGTGGACCCGGAGGCCTCCGCGAGTGGCAGGTCATCCGAGGGCACGTAGTAAGATGGCATCTTTCTCAAGATTGATAAAAACGCACGCGACGTATTCTATTCTACAATCAAAGTTTAGTTTTGGAAGAGACGATATATATATGCATGAGATTGGTATAAGAGACCAAGCCCGCTTAGAGTTGTAATCTGGTTGAGATATTACACTCCAAACGGCCGTAAAGTATTTTGCTTTGTCCGTGCCGTGTATGCCACGATTTGATCTCATCAGATCGTTTTTGTTTTGAAAAGATTGTTTTTGTTTTGGTCGGTAAATAGGCGCCAATCAACCGGTCCAACTTTCGGCCGGTCGCACCCTGCGCGTTCGAGGGCCATCTCCCAGCCATCGGATTTGACTCCCTTTTCGTCCCCAACCTTCCAACCATGCATCCTATCCTTCTGCCCCAAAGTCACAACAACAAGCACAAGAAGAGAAAGCAGATTCATCACACGCAGCACAGCTCCTTCATCGGTACTCCTTCATGAAACGCGGTGGCCCGTCTGGTGCGGCAGGCCCGGCAGCACCAATGCATAACGCCACCTCTCTGCTTGCCACCCGTTCGTCCTTTGAGCACCTAGCCATCGCAGCACCCCACTAGTCATGCTTACGCAACCACCACCGTCGGTCGTTCCAGGAAGTCTCCACTCCATCCTCGTCGTCACCGTCGAAGCTCCGCTCCGTCAACAGTTGCAACTTTTCCCCGATTTTGACGAACAACTACGACCGGTTATCACCATTAAATAATTGTAGCAAATTTCCTCGGCGGTCATAGCAAAAGCCGACAACAATTGTAACAAATCGTTGTCGATGCCGTCGCGGGTCGTAGCTTTGCCATGAAATGGTTGTAGCAAATTTCCTCGCCAGCCGTAACAAAAAAGGACGACGGTTACAGCAAATTGTCGTCTCTGCTGTGGGTCACAGCTTCACCATGAATGGTTCTAGCAATTGCCGTTGCCAGTAGTAGCAATAGCCAACATGGGTTACAACCCCCGCTTTCTCTGGTTCTAGCAAAAAATGGCCCCGGCCGTAGCAATTGGTGTCGCTGTTTGCAGCTCTGCAGCGTGGCGGTTGCACCACTGTCGTATCCAGTTGCAACATCCCCGTTACAGCACATCGACGTGGAGTAGGAGAGTGTGGAAGGTATGCTGCAAATGGCGGAAGGTGTGCGATGGAATGGCAGAAGCTGTGTCGCGAATGGCGGAATGTGTGAAGGTGTGTTGTGCGAATGGTGGAAGGTGTGCCGCGAATGGTGGAATGTGTGAAGGTGCGTTGCGCGAATGGTGGAAAGTGTGCTGCTAATGGTGGAAGGTGTGTTGTGATGAATGGTAGTACATGTCTTGTCTGAAATGGGAGAGATGAATGGCAAAAGGTGTGCTGCGATGGAATGGTGGAAGGCGTGGCGGACGCTTGGCGTGATCAGATACGATGTATCACGCTCGAATGGACGACGTGCGTGCGACCGGTGCGAGGGGCGACCAGTCACCCGATTAACAATGTTTACCTTTTTTTTTAGATCGTTTTTGTTGGAAGGAATGCTTCCCAACTTTCCAATATACAAGGCATGTTATCATGTGGTATGTTGGTCCTTGCTTCATCCATGGTTGACCCCGTGTTGGTGCCGGAATTCCATGCAATGTATTTAAATGAGATTTTGTTATATAAACCTGAATGTTTGGACTAATAATATAAAAAATTAAAACTAAAATACGTATGATTATTATATATAAAATAATATTGATATAAGTATCGTAAAATATAATTAAAACATTTTAGTTTTTTGCATGCATGGTTGCATGTTGAGGATTGTATTTTCCTATACATGGTTGCATGTTAAGGGTGATGTAGTTGCATGTTGAGATAAATATGTTGGTGGAGATCAACTACTTAGTTATATAGGATATAAGATTCACGGCTTCTCTCTTTGCCCATAGCATCACCGAAAAGTGTATGAGAAATGACCACATCCTGGTGTGTGGAGTGTGGTTTGCCCAGGACCAACATCTCATTTACTTCCTCCCGACGACATTGTCCTGTGAGATCTCACTGCAGCACAACTTCAGCGGCCCTCTGAAGCATGCTGGAGGGCATGCTTACCTCAGACACCCCACGTGCGCACAGAATCGGGGCTCCACGATCACCGAGTATGATCAAGGCGATGCCTAGTGAAAAGCCCGTTGCCGGGAAGAAGCTCGAGGAGGAAGGCACTATTCCCGTTCATATATTCTATTGAGTTTGTCATAGACCGTTTCGCACCCTTGCGTTTTAGAGACGAGAAACGCTATACTTATGGTTTTGGCTAGGAAACGAGAGAAACGCTATTCTTAGGGGCTGGCTACAGGCCAGGTGACTGAATAGTCTCCCTATGTTGTGTTAGAGTTAAACACAACTAGCAGCGCTAGTCCAAGTAGGTTTAGACTTCAGGCTATGCGTTTAGATCACTGCTTAGTGATCTAAATGATCTTATATTTCTTTACAGAGGGAGTACTTAGTTAGGTGCTAACTAGGCTTCCCAAAAGAAGTACGTGAGATCAATACAAAGCAACCAAGCATATTATGTGCATGTGTCAATCAACCTGATTCGTGTGCGCGCGTTAGCGTTTTCTGCCCTGAATCGATCTCCAGAAGGGACCGTTGGTTGTCGTGTGTACGGGCGTTTCAGCAGGCTAGCTTTGTACATGTGGATTGAGCCGGCTTGGGGCAGAAACCTAGACAGTCAACATAGCGGCTTGGCGGTCTCCCCACGGCCTTCTTGGGGAGCAGCGCCGAGTGGATGTAGGGCACCACCCCACCATGCGCGATCGTGACGCCAGCCATCAGCTTTCCGAGGCTCCGAGCTCCGAGTTCCTCGTCGCTCATGGCGGCCATCGGCGCCGAGTGGATGATGCGTCTCTTCTTGTTGTCCTTTGTGTTTTCCCCGGAGAGCTCGAGCACCTCCGTGGAGAGATACTCGAGGACAGCGGCGAGAATGACGGGAGCTCCTCAGCCGATGCGCTGGGCGTAGCGGCCCTCCTCGAGGTACCGGCCAATGCAGCTGACAGGGAATCGCAGCCCAGCCTTGACGGATCTCGTCAACAGCTTCTTCTTAAGGCGGTTTGCTGAGAGACGGATATCTGGGTTTTTCTAGAAACGATCTAAAAGTTGCAGAGATATCTCCGTTTTACCTTCCGCCTTGGCCGCCGCTTGGATATTCTTCTGTAGGGCTGCACGGGAGTCTGTGGCCATGGCTGCAATGAAGTTGGGAGCTACTAAACCTTCCAACCCTAACTAATACAACCCCCTGATTTTCAGGGATGGGCCTGCCTCACTTTTTTTAACCAATAAAATCTTTCGAGCTAAGGTACGTAAAATATTTTACATAGGTGTAGTGTTGTCTTTTATTTACCGAGGTCAAAAACACGGTGAAAACCTTTTTTTTTCGGGAACTTTAGAGAGCTTTATTTAATAAAAGTGTTCGCTGAGCAGTCAGCCAGGAGGTTGCTGATCAGGAAGCTAGGTGTGGTATCTAGCCAGCTCTCGGACACGTTTAGCGTACAAGCACGCTTAGCACACACGTGTGCAGGACCATTAGCTGTTCTCATTACATGTTGAATACTAAAAGAAATGAAACTAAGTGCTAGCTCTCCAATTTCATACAAGATTGGTGCTATCAGTGACCGGTCGGTGTAGCGAGAGTTCCAAAGGTGAACTGCCTCTAGACAGTCAGTCTCTATGATCACATGCGTGAAGCCTCGAAGTGTAGCTAGAAGAACTCCTTCCCTCAGCGCTAGGGCCTATGCAACGAGAGGATCCGTAACACCCGGAACCGGCTTGCACCATGCACCCTTGATGCCTGATGACGAACGGGCGACACCCCCCGCTCCTGCATTGCCGTCGTCGAGATGAACCGCGGCATCTGTGTTGATCTTGATAAAGGGGTCATCGGGGGGCTCCCAACTGTAGCCGGGTAGCATGACCTCCTGCTGCCTAGGTAACTCAAGGATGGCGAGATCTTCTCTGATCCACCTGATAGAGTAAGTTGGATTCCACCCCTCCTTATCATGCGTCATTCAGTTTCGAGATGTCTAGATCGCCCACATCACTGTAATGAAGATCGACCATTCCTTGTCAGGAAAACAGTGATCGCATAGGATGTCCTTCGTCCAAGTCTGAGGATGAAGCCGAGGTAGATCAACATGAAATAACAATCTTGTTTCTTCCCAGAACCTCCGTGCGTGCAAGCAATGCAGCAGTGCATGTTCCAGGTCCTCATCCATGGCTAGACAGATTTTGCAAGTGCTGATCTGTTTTATGTGGCGGTGTCTTAGAGTGCATCATTCATCGGGTAAAATGCCCCTCATCACCCGCCACCAGAAGACCCTCACTTTCGGTGTGACTTTGAGTTTCCAGATTGCATTCCACATCTGTTGTTGATTTGCTGAGGTGCCGGTAATCTGCCCTTCATCTAGATCTAGGCGTTCTTTTTGATTCACTAGAGCTCAATACGCCGATTTAACAGAGTAAATGCCTGACTTCTCGTGTGCCCACGCAAAGAAATCTTCACCGCCTCCACGCAAAGAAACCTTTTGTTCTCTCCTATATATTGGTTGTCTTTAGATAGAAACAATATAAATACGGGATATAGGCGTAGAAAGGGTCGTGTTTTCATGCCCGACCCACATTGTGCGTTCATTCTTTTTTCCTGGCCCAACAAAAAGCCTTGGCCTCGCGCTTTTTTCATTCGAGAATGTAGAAGACGACGGTATCTACTCGCAATTGCCGAGCTTAACCCAGGGCCCGGGCAACCCCAATATTTCCCCTCCCACAGACGCAACCCCCAAACCCATCACTGGGATCCATGGTAGATCATTCAACTTCATGCACCTACTACTATATATACATATTTTTTGCGGACAGGGCTCGGGAAACACCCATATTTCCCTCCCACAAATGCAGACCCCAAAACCCATCGGTTGGATCCATGCGTGAACATGCAACTGCATACACTTAGGCCCTGTTTGTTTGGCTCTTGCTTTTGCTTTTGCAGTTTTTTTACTTCGGCCAAAAATAGCCATAAAAGCTCCTAAATAGGTGCTTTTAGAGTTTTTATGGCTTTTGAAATCCATAAAAGCTCCAAAAGCATGTTATATTGATTCATCAAAAGTCATAAAAGCTCCAAAAGCATCTATTTATGAGCTTTTATGACTTTTAGTCAAAGTGAAAAAGCTGCAAAAGTAGAAGCAAATGCCCAAAGTAACAGGGCCTTATTGCTATATATAGAGTTCTTCTACTAACTACTCGTCGCGGTTAGAGATAACGATTTTATCACCGTGCCGTACCTGGAGCCACCGCCTTGGACGTTGTTGGCAGCGGGGGCCATATCTGTGCCCGTGACAGGGCCGTCGGCATTCACGTCGTTGGCGGCGATGGCCATCTCTTCATCGTCGGAGAATTTGATGTCATCATCGTCCTCCTCGTTAAAGAAGTCGAAGTCGTCCGCCTCCGCGACCTGCCTCACAATGGTCTGGCTTTCCGCTGCGAACTACTCCACAAGTAGCTCGCGGTCTGCGGCAAGCTGAGCCACCAAAGTGTGGTCCACGGCCTCATCCGCGAGCTGGCACTCCGCGATGATGTGCTTCGCCTCCAAGTAGGAGAAGTGCTCCATCCAGATGCTGTCGCGGAAGTTCTCCCTCGCCGCCACATCAGTCTCCGCCTGTGGCCTCGCCCTGACAATCATACTCGGCCTCGCCTCTCCCCACGCCTCCGCCAAACGGCCACTTCGTGGACCTCGCACATGGCCACGTCCACATTCGGGTTTGGTTCGTCGTCTTCCATCTCGATGGCGTGCATCTCCACCTCCAACTCCGCACGCCATGCCGGAGTCAGCTGCGCATACCATGTTGACCGGTGAGGCATTGTGGAGACTATATATTAGGGAACGTAGTATTTCAAAAAAATTACCTACGATCACGCAAGATCTATCTAGGAGAAGCATAGCAACGAGCGGGGAGAGTGTGTCTACGTACCCTCGTAGGCCGAAAACGGAAGCGTTTAGTAACGCGGTTGATGTAGTCGAACGTCTTCGCGATCCAACCAATCCAAGTACCGAACACACGGCACCTCCGCGATCAGCACACATTCAGCTCGGTGACGTCCCTCGAACTCTTGATACAGTTGAGGCCGAGAGAGAGTTCCGTCAGCACGACGGTGTGGTGACAGTGATGATGAAGTTACCGGCGCAGGGGCTTCGCCTAAGCACTACGACGATATGACCGAGGTGTGTAACTGTGGAGGGGGGCACCGCACACGGCTAAGACAAATCTTGAGTGCCTTTGGGGTGCTCCCCTCCCCCGTATATAAAGGAGGGAGGGAGAGGGCGGCCGGCCTAGGGGGCGCGCCAAGCATAGGGAGTCCTACTAGCACTACTAGGAAAAGGCCTGTTAGTGGCGCACCTGTTTTGACCATTAATGGCGCACTACAGGTGCGCCACTATCATCACGCTATTAGTAACTAATACTAATGGCGCACCCCTGGTGCGTCATTAGTATATCAGACAGTAGTGGCGCACCAGGCAGTGCGCCATTAGTATGTCCCATGGTGCGCCATTAGTATGCCTCCCAGGGGGCCATATTTACCTTGTTCTCTGGGTTACTAATGGCGCACTAACAGACAATGCGCCACTAGTATTTTTTACAGCAGTGCGCCACTAATGTGATGTATGGTGCGCCACTAGTATGAATATTAGGATTTTTTTATTTTCTGATATTTGCACAGGTTACAAAATATATTACTGCACAGAATATAGACAGCAAAACATATAAATAGCAAATTCATCGAATACAATAGAAGATTAGTCTCCGAATACAATTCATCATATTAGCTAGTCTCCGAATTCAAAATACCGAACAAAGTTAGAACATTACAAGTCTCGAGACCGCGAGTAGCGAGTTTGTCTTCACATTACAAGTCGATATCGATCATCTAAACTACCATCACATAGAAGAGAGCTACGGTCATCGAAACTGGTCTTCATCCGGTTCCTCCTCCGCTCCCTCCTCTCTCCCGCTAGATAGCGCGCGTATCTAGCTTCTGCCTCCGCCCTAGTGGTGTACCCTTTGTAACTGTTACCGCTGAAACGGTGAACCTGTCTCCGACACTCCTCCCAGTCGTCGTAGACTCCGGGAACCTTACCCTTGTACACGGCATACGACGGCATCTCTATGCACTAGCCAAACAAAACGTTAGTAGCAATTCACAGACAATACATAAGCAATATATAAGTATGCAACAAAAGGATCGGAAGAGAAAAGCAAGACATTAATAGCACGATTCATGGTCCTACTAATAAATAACGTCGATTACATATAAGTTGAGCGACTGTCCAAACCAAAGAGACATACAAGTTCATTAAAGTTTAATTACAACATGAGCTAATCGATATTTCAATCAAGCATGTATAAAAGGTAAACTGCCACACACTTCACATCAACATAACCAGGAAGTAATAGTAGTACATGTTTCACACACAAGCTGCTGTGTATCAACATAACCAGGAAATAATGCATGTTGAGGACACACACACAACATAAGAATCTACACATAGGTTTTCATGCTGGGATTTATCCATAAGAATTAGAAACATAGAAGCAGCATATGCAAGTAAGTTTGCTTCTTTACCTCTGGTTACAGGGAGGAGGGGAAGAGCAGAGACTCAAGGCGTGCTCCTGCTGCTCGAGGTGGATGGGGATGGCGGATGCGGGCAGAGGTGGAGCTCCTGCTGCTCGAGGCAGACCCGGGGGCGGTGAGGCTCCTGCGTTGGCCGTTGGCGGTGGTCGACGAGGGGCAGCGCCGGTGGAGAGCAGCTGGGCGGCGGCCAGAGAAGACGGAAGAGGAGGCGGGCGTGGGTGGAGCTCCCGCGGCGGTGGTTGAGGAGGGGCCGCGCCGGTGGCCGGCGGCGCCAGCAAACCCTAAATCGCGAGGAGGCCTGCTCGAGGAGGAAGCGCGCGAGGATGGTGGTTGCCGGTGGAGTGGCTCGGCGACGACGGTGGTGCTCCCTGTCAAACGGGTGCTCGACGGCGCTGCTCTGGAGTGGGGCGACGACGGTGGTGGCCGGGGGTAGTGGAGTGGTTGTTGGGGCGGCAGAGGATGGCGGAGGAGCTGCAGTGGTGGGGGCGGAGGAGCTGCAGTGGTGGGCGGCGGAGGAGCTGCAGTGGTGGGCGGCGGAGGAGCTGCAGTGGTGGGGGGCGTGGGGGCGGCGGCGCACGTAGGGGCGGCGGCGCAGTGGGTCGGGGCAGCGGCGCGCAGTGGGGGGGCTGAGAGAGATGTGAGATTGGGGATCAGGGATTGGGGATTTTAGTCGGGGGAGGGATAGCAATGGCGCACCACCTAGCGGTGCGCCATAAGTAACTTTTTTTTGATAGCAATGGCGCACCACCCAACGGTGCGCCATAAGTAACTTTTTTTTGGATAGCAATGGCGCACCCACCTCTCGTGCGCCATTAGTAATTTTTTTAATTATTTTTTGTTGCATCTAATAATTTTTTAGAAAATGAATATGAATATGAAACAGTAATAATTTTTTATAAAAATAGTAATAATTTTTTAGAAAATATCGTCAAATTTGCTATTTGAAAATATCTATGAATATGAAAAAATATCATCAAATTTGTTATTTGAAAATATCATCAAATTTGTTTTTTTTGGATTTTTAGTTGCATTCATTTGTGAACTGGTAAAACATTTATGAGTATGAAACAATATCATCAAATTTGAAAAAATATTCGTGAATTCAAAACGTGCCCATGAAATTTGAAAATATTCATGAGTTCAAAAAATATTAACAAATTCAATACTTTTTGTGAGTTAGAAATTCAATACCATAATAAACATTAATAAATATTCGTGAGGACTAGAACAGAAGAAATATCATTTCAATATGTCGAATTACAATCGAGAAATGAAGACTACGATTTAAATTCAATCGATCTTAGCTAGCTATCTTTTCACAATCTCCCTGCCCTTCTTTTTCGCAAATGGAGTTCTTCTGTGGAACGGACGTCCTTTAAGTAGGGTGGTCCTGCTTCTTCTTGTGGTGTATGGCACTTCATCATCGTCGTCATGTTCCATCTTCGGGTCGCCGTACTTGTCGAAGTCTTGCTCATTGGCGACTCCATCCATTCCGATGATCTTCCTTTTGCCTCTCCTCACGACAACACGACTGGGCTTTGACGGGTCGGTAATGAAGAAGCATTGGTCTACTTGGGAAGCCAGTACCCATGGCTCATTTTTCGCGGTGACGTTTGCGCCCGCGGTCTTGGATTTGGCTTCGAGTATAACCATGGTGGTGAAATACCGGTCTTCTTTTATGACGCTCTTGGCACATCTGACACGGAACATCGGGACCTTCTCTCTAGCGTAGTTCAGCTCCCAGATCTCCTCGATCGTTCCGTAGTATCTGTCCTTGTCGTTACCGGTGTAGGATTCCATCGTTACCCCGGAGTTCTGATAACCATCGCTCTTCATGTCCTTGTCCTCGGTGTAGAATGTGTAGCCGTTGATATCGTACGCCTCATAGGTCATCAGGTTGTGCTCGGCGCCCTGTGACAAGGCGAATATGAGTTTTTCTTCCGCGGAAGAATCCTCATGTACAGGGTACGACAAAAGCTTCTCCTTGAACCAATGCGTGAAACATGAGTTGTGCTCTTTGATTATATCTCCGTCCGTCCTCTATTGGCCTTGGTCATTGTACGTCTTCTCAATAAAGGTTTTGTGCTCTACCACCCAAGGATCGACCACGTCTATGTGTTGTAGCGCGACTAGGTTTGCTCTTTCAAAGTCGGCGAGTTGACCCTCGAAGTCAACATGCATTTCGCGGCGACCCTCGTGGTGACTCCATCCAGCGAGCCTGCCGAGGTGCCTGTTGACGGGCAGACCAACGGGGTTCTCGATGCCTAGATAATTCATGCAGTAGGAGATGCACTCTTCGATTAGAAAGCCCCTGGCTATGCTTCCCTCTGGACGAGACATGATGCGAACGTATCCTTTGATGACACCATTCATCCTTTCGAACGGCATCATGCTGTGCAGGAACGTCGGCCCGAGTTGGATGATATCCTCCATGATATGGACCAGCAGATGCACCATAACATCGATAGAATGCGGGCGGGAATTACATCTCAAGCTCGCATAGTATCACCATGATCTCTTCATGTAGCCTTCTGAGTTGCCTCACGCCAACCTACTTCCGAGAGATGACATCGAAAAAGTTGCATAGGCCAAATAGCGTTTCACGAACGTGCGCGTCCATGATCCCACGGATTGCAACTGGAAGTATCTGCGTCATCAGCACGTGACAGTCGTGAGACTTCATCCCGCTGGACTTCTGCTTCGCTGAGTCTAGGTATCTGCTTATCTTCCCCGCGTAACCGTAAGGAAGTTTTACTCCTATGAGGCAGGTGAAAAACTGCTCGATCTCCTCCTGACTTAGAGTGAAGCACGCGGGAGGGTAGTCATTTCCGGTCTTCTTGGCCTTTTTGCCTTTGCGATGACTTTCCGTGTCCTGCTTCGCCTCATCATCATCATCATTAGCGTGAAGCTCCTCCCTAATGCCCATTGATTTCAAGTCTGCCCTTGCTTTCGGCCCAACTTTGGTCCTCTCTGGCATGTTGAGCAGGGTACCAAGCAGACTCTCGCACACGTTCTTCGTGATATGCATGACATCAAGGCTGTGAGGCACACGGTGGATCTTCCAGTACGGCAAGTCCCAGAAAACAGACCTCGTTTTCCATACCTTCAGTAGCGGCTCTGGCGCCTTTCGCTTCTTTCCCGGCTCTGGCGCCTTTTGCTTCTTTCCCGGCAGTGGGCAATCTTTCCAATTTTTCAACAGCTCGTCTATTTCCTCGCCGCTCCTCGTACGCGGGCGTCTTCGGGGTTCGGTTTCACCATCGAACAGATCCTTGCGTTTTCTCCATGGGTCATCGTCGCGAAGCCACCTTTGATGTCCCATGAACACGGTTTTCGAAGACCCGGGTCTATCTAGCTGGCGATACGTTGTGTCATCCATGCACCTGACGCATCTAGAAAATCCGTGGACCACCTGCCCGGCGAGATAGTCGTGCACCGTCATGAGCAGTGCCGCTCTCATAGGGAAATATTCTTTCTCTGCGGCGTCCCACGTATTGGCTGGCGTTTTCCACAGCGTGTCTAGCTCCTCTTTCAGCAGCCCCAGATACAGATTGATGTCGTTCCCTGGTTGTTTCGGCCCTTCAATTAGCATACTCATGTGAATGTACTTCCTCTTCATGCACAACCAGGGGGAAGGTTGTACATCCACACAAACACAGGCCAGGTGCTATGTGTGCTTCTCTGGCTGCCAAACGGATTGACTCCATCGGTGCTCGCGCCCAGCACGATGTTCCTTGGATCGTCCCCAAATTCTGGGTGTTCCAAGTTCAACGCTTGCCACTGGCTCGCATCCTTAGGGTGACTCAGCATCTTGTCTTTTTTATTTATCTCCGGATCATTTCCGTCATCTTCTCGCTTCTTCTCCTCCCTATCCGCGTGCCAACGCAGGAGCTTTGCTAGCTTAGGGTCCGTGAAATACCGCTGCAGACGAGGAGTGAGGGGAAAGTACCACACCACTTTTCGAGGAGCTTTCTTCCTCTTCTTGTATCGAGTGACGCCGCACACCGGACATATGGTGGACTCCGCGTGCTCGTTCCGATAAATGATGCAATTGTTCATGCACACATGGTATTTCACGTGCGGTAAATCCAGAGGACACACGATTTTCTTCGCCTCCTCGAAACTGGTCGGGCACTTGTTCCCCTTGGGAAGATGTTCGTGCCAGAATGACATGTTCTCGTCGAAGCATGCGTCGGTCATTTTGTGTTTTACCTTCATCTCCAGAGCCATGAGCGTTACTTTCAGGCGGGTATCCTCGGGCCTGCATCTTTCATACAATGGAGTAACCGTGTCTATCTCCAGTTGATCCAGCTTGGCTTTCTCTCGGGCGGCAGCTCTTGCGTTGTCCGTCTGCTTGAGAAGCAGTTCTTGAATATGAGGGTCCTGCACCCTGTGACGCCCCCGATTTGACCGTACACTAATCATGCACGCAAATGTGTACGATCACGATCAGGGACTCACGGGAAGATATCACAACACAACTCTACAACAAAAATAAGTCATACAAGCATTATAATACAAGCCAGGGGCCTCGAGGGCTCGAATACAATTGCTCGATCATAGACGAGTCAGCGGAAGCAACAATATCTGAGTACAGACATAAGTTAAACAAGTTTGCCTTAAGAAGGCTAGCACAAAGGTAGCAACGATCGAAAAGGCAAGGCCTCCTGCCTGGGACCTCCTAACTACTCCTGGTCGTCGTCAGCGGCCTGCACGTAGTAGTAGGCACCTCCAGTGTCGTGGGAGTCGTCGTCGACGGTGGCGTCTGGCTCCTGGACTCCAATATCTGGTTGCGACAATCAGATAGATAGGAAGGGGGAAAGAGGGAGAGAAGCAACCGTGAGTACTCATCCAAAGTACTCGCAAGCAAGGAGCTACACTACATATGCATGGGTATATGTGTAAAGGGGCATATCAGTGGACTGAACTGCAGAATGCCAGAATTAAAAGGGGGATAGCTAGTCCTGTCGAAGACTACGCTTCTGGTCATCTCCATCTTGCAGCAGATAGAAGAGAGTAGATTGAAGTCCTCCAAGTAGCATCGCATAGCATAATCCTACCCGGCAATCCCCTCCTCGTCGCCCTGTTAGAGAGCGATCACCGGGTTGTATCTGGCACTTGGAAGGGTGTATTTTATTCAGTATCCAGTTCTAGTTGTCATAAGCTCAAGGTACAACTCCGGGTCGTCCTTTTACCGAGGGACACGGCTATTCGAATAGATAAACTTCCCTGCAGGGGTGCACCACATAACCCAACACGCTCGATCCCAATTGGCCGGACACACTTTTCTGGGTCATGCCCGGCCTCGTAAGATCAACGCGTCGCAGCCCCACCTAAGCACAACAGAGCGGTCAGCACGCCGGTCTAATCCTAAGCGCGCAGGGGTCTGGGCCCATCGCCCTATGCACACCTGCACGTTGCGAACGCGGCCGCGAGCAGACCTAGCAACCCACACGATCACGGCGGTTACGTCAAAGCGGTCCAACACGGCGCGCGCCACTCAGTCGCTGACGTCACGAAGGCTTCGGCTGATACCACGACGCCGGGATACCCATAACTACTCCCGCGTAGATGGCTAGTGCGTATAGACCAAATGGCCAGACTCAGATCAAATACCAAGATCTCGTTAAGCGTGTTAAGTATCCGCGAACGCCGACCAGGGCCAGGCCCACCTCTCACCTAGGCGGTCTCAACCTGCCCTGTCGCTCCGCCACAAAGATCCACTTGCGGGTACTCCTACGAGCCGACCCGACTTTAGTCATCACATGTGTCATGTATATAGTATATAAGTATATACCCGTGATCACCGCCCAGGTGATCACGGCCCGATAGTATAGCACAGCAGACGGACAAGAATGTAGGGCCACTGATGGAAAACTAGCATCCTATACTAAGCATGTAGGATTTGCAGGTAAAGGTAACAACAGTAGTAGCAAGGATAGGCTATGCATCAGGATAGGATAGCGGAAAGCAGTAACATGCTACACTACTCTAATGCAAGCAGTATAGAGGAGAGTAGGCGATATCTGGTGATCAAGGGGGGGGGCTTGCCTGGTTGCTCTGGCAAGTAGGAGGGGTCGTCGACTCCGTAGTCGAACTGGGCAGCAGCAGTGTCGGTCTCGTAGTCTACCGGAGAGAAGAGGGGGAAGAAACAGTAAATACAATGCAAACATAAGCATGACGATGCGTGACATGACAATGAGCGGTGCTAGGGGTGTCCTAACGCGACAGTAGGTGGTACCGGTGAAGGGGGGGAACATCCGGGAGGTATTCCCGATGTTTCGCGTTTTCGGACAGACGGACCGGAGGGGGAAAGTTGCTAGTTCGATAGGTTAGGGAGGTGTGGTGGACGAACGGACTGCGTATTCGGATTCGTCTCGTCGTTCTGAGCAACTTTCATATAGAAAACATTTTCATCCGAGTTACGGTTTAAAAGATATGAATTTTCAAAGTTTATTTGAATTTCTGGAATTATTTATATTAAGAAAAATGAATTATGACGTCAGCATGAGGCAATGCTGACGTCAGCAAGTCAACAGGTCGGCTGACCAGTCAAACCAGACAGGTGGGTCCAGTGGGACCCACATGTCAGCCTCTGTTAGTCTAATACTTAATTAAACTAATCTAACAGTATAATTAGAGGGGTGGGCCCCACATGTCAGTGAGTGTTTAGTTAAACTAATTATTTTTATTTATAAAACATTTTCTTTTTCTTTATTTTTTAATTTCTGCGGCGGGGCCCGCATGTCAGTGACTGGGCCTGCCCAGTCAGCAGTTGACTGGGTCAACCCAGTCAACTGGGGCCCGTGGGGGCCACTGGCAGTGAGCCAGGGGGGCCCGGCCGGCCACGTCGGCAGGGCACCGGAGAGGGGCTCCGGCGAGCTCCAACGCGGCGGCGATGCGCGGGTGTGCTTCGGGTTTCGCCCACAGTGGGTTTGCGGGGGCGGGGCTTGGCGCGTTCGACGCGGCTCGACGTCGCGCGTCCAACGGCGGTGGTCGGAGGGGCTGGAACGGCCGGGGACGACCGCTACGACCTCGCCGGCGGCGAGGAGCTACGGGTGCCCGACGGAAACACAGCTACGGCGAGCTATCGAGAAGGCGGAGGGGCTGGGGGGCATCTACAAACGGCGGGGAGTGCAACGGGCTTGACCCCGTGACCATTTGGTCACCGGAGACCCGCCGGCGGCGAGCCTCGCGGCGCGGCGTTCGGGCGCGCGTGGGGGAGCAGCTACGGAGCGCGGGCGAGGTAGTGGAGAGGGGGAGGAGGTAGAGGAGCTCACCGCGTGGCGCAAGAAAGGCCCGTGGGTGGCTTAGTAGCAGCAGGTCGGCGCCGGGGAAGAAGGGGGTCGCCGGCGTCCGAAGTTGAAGAAGAGCTCGGGGAGGTCGTTGTAGTGGCTCCGAGCTTCAACGGAGAGGCGGAGGTGGTGTAGTCGAGGGCGGCGACGGCGTTTGACACGGCGAGGTGGCGTTTGGGGCACGCTGGCCGCGGGAACGACGTGAACGCCGGCGAGCGCGTCGGGCGTGGGGAAGGGGGAGAGCGGCGCGGATCTGGGGGGGGGGGAAGAGGGAGGCGCAGGGGCCTCGAGAGGTGAGCGGGGTGGGTGGGAGAGAGGCCCGAGGAGGCGCGGGGGCTGGCGACCTTATCCTCTCCGGCGTCGGTGCCGGCGAGGTGGTGCGGCGGGAGCGCGCCCCTGTTCCGACCCCGGTCGGGGGAACAGGGAAGGGGACGCGGGGGGAGAGTGGGTTGGGCCGGGGGGTGCGGGGGTGCGGCCCAGTTTGGGCCGGGGGGGGGGGGTTCGGGGGTTTGGGCCGGGGGTCAGTGGGGGGGGAAGGCCTGCTCCTTTTTCTTTCTTTTTCTGTTCTGTTTTGTTTTCTGTTTTCTTTTTATTTGCTTATTTCCTTTTCTGTTTTATTTCATTTAAAGTATTTAGGCATTTTATAAAAAGGAGTTTTCTCCACCATAATTACCAGTGTATTATTTAGCACCCACTGAACATTTTTGTTTGAATTTTTGAAAACTTTTATTTTCCACTTTAATTATATTTGAAGTTTGAACTAGGAGTTTGAAAAGGAAGGTGATTCAAATGTGATCAAGCCCTGTTTAGCAACATGATTAGCTTAATCACAGGGGGTTACTGTAGCATGATTCTCAGGGTGTTACAAATCTCCTCAACTACAAGAAATCTCGTCCCGAGATTTAGGAGGTAGAAGGAAACAGTGCGGGGTATTCTTCGCGCAGACGATCCTCTCGTTCCCAAGTGGCCTCATCTTCAGAATGGTGCGACCACTGGACTTTGAGAAACTTGATCGCCTTCTGACGTGTGCGGCGTTCAGCTTGGTCGAGAATGCGGACCGGATGCTCCTTATAGGAGAGGTCTTGCTGCAATTCGAGCACTTCGTGATCCACAGCTCGGATTGGATCCTTGAAGCAACGGCGGAGCTGTGACACATGGAACACATCGTGAACCTGAGAAAGGTTCGGCGGTAGTTCCAGTTGGTATGCCACTTTTCCACGCCTTTCGAGAATAGTGAATGGGCCAATATAGCGAGGAGCTAGTTTGCCCTTGATCCCGAAGCGGTGAGCACCCTTCATAGGTGTGACTCGAAGATAAGCCTTTTCGCCAGGTTGATAGACCATGTCTTTATGATGACGGTCATACTGACTCTTCTGACGTGACTGAGCAGTCTTGAGATTCTCGCGAATAATGCGGACTTGTTCTTCGGCATCTTGGATAATATCCGGACCGAAGAGTGGACGTTCCCCAGTTTCTGACCAGTTCAGAGGGGTTCGGCACTTTCGTCCATATAACACTTCGAAGGGGGCCATCTTCAGACTAGCTTGATAGCTATTATTATAAGAGAACTCAGCATACGGGAGAGATTCCTCCCATTTCTTGCCGAAGGAAATAACGCAAGCTCGAAGCATGTCTTCGAGAACTTGATTGACGCGTTCAACTTGTCCTTGCGATTGAGGATGAAACGCAGTACTGAATGACAGATGAGTTCCCATAGCTTCTTGGAAACTTGCCCAGAATCTTGAAGTGAATAAGCTGCCACGGTCTGAGCTGATAACCAATGGAATACCGTGGAGTGAAACAATCCTGGACATATAGAGCGTTGCCAACTGGCTAGCAGTGATCGTTTCTTTGACTGCCAGGAAATGTGCAACTTTGGAAAGCCGGTCAATGACGACAAGAATAGCATCATTACCTTTCTGTGATTTGGGAAATCCAGTGACGAAGTCCATCTCAACATGGTCCCATTTCCATTCAGGAATAGAGATAGGTTGCAGAGTTCCAGCAGGCCTTTGATGTTCTGCTTTGATACGACGGCAAACGTCACACTCAGCAACATAACGAGCAATGTCTTGCTTCATATTAGACCACCAGAATCTCTGACGGATGTCTTGATACATCTTTGTACTACCAGGATGGATACACAGAGGCGTATCATGAGCTTCTTTCATAACTTCCTGTGTCATATCCAGGTTTTTCTCTGCACATGGCACCACTAGGCGGCCCTTGAAGTATAGGGTGCCATCTTCAGCAATGGTGAAGAATGAGGGCTTTCCTTCTGCGAGGTAGCGCTTAATCTTGTGGGCTTCAGAGTCATACTTCTGTAGCCTTTTGATGCTGTCCTCGAGATCTGGTTTAGCAACTAGGGTATTGAGAGAACCCTGGGTAACAACGTGGAGGTTCACCTTGCCAAATCCCTTAGGAGGGGGAGCGAGTGCACCCGGAGGAACAATATGGAGGTTCAGCTTCCTGAATTCTTCAACAAGCGAGGGCTGAACTTTATGAACCTGGAGGTGGTTGCAGTAAGACTTGCGGCTCAAGGCATCAGCCATTACATTAGCCTTGCCTGGCGTATAGGAAATACCCAAGTCAAAGTCTGCAACAAGCTCCATCCATCTCTGCTGACGGAGGTTCAGATCTGGCTGAGTAAACAGATACTTCAGACTTTGGTGGTCAGTGAAGATCTCGCAACGATTACCGAGAAGGTAATGTCGCCACTGCTTCAGCGCATGAATGACAGCAGCAAGTTCGAGGTCGTGAACTGGGTAGTTCTCTTCGTGAGGGCGCAATTGTCGAGAGGCATAAGCAATCACTTTGCGGTCTTGCATTAGGACACAGCCTAATCCTTGACGGGAAGCGTCGCAGTAAATGACGAAGTCCTTCTTAGTATCAGGTGGAGCTAGAACTGGAGCAGAAGTCAACTTGTCTTTGAGTGCCTGGAAACTTTCCTGACATTTGTCTGTCCATTGGAACTTGACACCCTTATGCAACAGGTTAGTCAGAGGCCTGGCGATCTTAGAGAAGTTCTCGACGAATCGACGGCAATAGCTGGCGAGACCGAGAAAACTTCTGACTTGCTTAACGTTCTTGGGAGGAGTCCAATCAAGAATAGCCTGAACTCGCTCGGGGTTGACGGCAATACCATCCTTAGAGATGACATGCCCAAGATAGGTTACTTCCGGTAGCCAGAATTCACATTTGGAGAACTTGGCATATAGTTGATGTTCTCGTAGCTTTTCCAGCACAAGTCGAAGATGTTCAGCATGTTCTTCTTCGTTCTTGGAAAATATCAGGATATCATCCAGATAAACCACGACGAACTTGTCGAGGTAATCCATGAATATGTAGTTCATCAGACGAGAGAAGGTGGCTGGAGCATTGGTTAAACCGAAAGACATGACGGTGTACTCGTATGAACCATAGCGAGTCACGAAGGCGGTCTTTGGGATATCCTCTTCGCGAACACGGATCTGGTGGTAGCCCAACCTCAAGTCGAGCTTAGAGAACACTGACGAACCCGCCAGTTGATCATACAGATCATTGATCCGAGGAAGAGGGTATTTATTCTGAATGGTAGCTTGGTTTATAGGACGGTAGTCTTGAACTAACCGGTTTGTCCCATCCTTCTTCTTGACAAAGAGAGAAGGTGCTCCCCAAGGAGAGCAACTTGGGCGAATGAATCCTTTGCGAAGAGACTTGTCGATTTCCTCCTTAAGCTCAAGGAGTTCATGCGGCGGCATTTTGTAGGGTCGCTTGGCTATAGGAGTGGTGCCTGGTTTCAAGTCGATGATGAATTCGACAGCTCTAGCAGGGGGAATCCCCGGAAGTTCTTCAGGGAAGACGTCGAGGAATTCACGCACGACGGGAATGTTTTCAATGCCCTCGAGTGGTGCAGCGTTCAATGCATTCAATGCATAGAGCCTTGCCTCGGCATTTTGCACCAGATGGGCTTGGTAAGTAACTATCTCATCTGAAGGGTGTAGCAGATGGACGGTCTTAGTGGTGCAAACGATTGAAGCAGTATGCGCTTTTAACCAATTCATTCCCAGAATGAGATCAATGCTACAGGACTTCAGTACGATGGGAGAGACAAGAAATTCCAGTCCTTCAATTTCAACAGTAACATCGTGACTAACCATAGAGGTTTGACATTGGCCCGCAGGGGTGTGTACCACTAGCGGAGTGTTTATCTCTTCGTAATTAATGCCATGCAGGAATGCAAATTCTGCTGATATGAATGAATGGGATGCTCCTGTATCAAATAAAACGGATGCTGGTACTGAATTTACGAGGAGTGTACCCATCACAGTAGCAGGCTGGTCTTGAGCTTCGCTGAGATCAACGTGGTTGGCATGAGCACGACCATAAGACTTAGCATTGTTGTTGCGGGGCTGGTTGTTACCACGGCCAGCTGCTGGAAGGGCCAGTTGATTCTGGTTCTGATAGCAGTTCCTGGCAAAGTGACCCGGTTGACCACACTTGAAGCACAGACCATTATCGGGAGTGGGAACAGGAGCCCCAGGTGGGGGAGCTGGTAGCTTTGACTGCCTAGATGGTGGAGGAGGCAGACGCGGTGCAGCATAAGATTTCCTGGGAGCAGGTGCATTTGGACGATACATGCTGTTCGGGATCCATATCTTACGCTTCTGTGAGGGCGAGCCCGAAGATGAGCCCGTGTCACGGTTGCGCCTCTGAGAGCTCTGGTATTCCTGCAGACCAGTCTCGACATTGATGGCCTTATTCACCAAGGTGGCGAAATCGGCGAAGTCATGCACTAGAAGTGCGAGCTTGATGTCAGCTTGTAGTCCATCACGGAACTTCTCCTGTCTGCGTGCATCAGTTGCAATGTCTTCTTCAGCATAGCGGGACAAGTCCAGAAACTCCCGCTGATAAGCTTCGACAGTTTTGTTGCCTTGGGTGAGGTTGCGAAACTCACGCTTCTTCCGGTCCATGACTCCCTGAGGAATGAAGCGGGCACGGAAAGCAGCTTGGAAGTCTGGCCAGGTGATGATTGTTCCAGCTGGCAGAGTACGCCTGTGGCTGTCCCACCATTGAGCTGCGGGTCCCTTCAGAAAGAAGGAAGCAAAGTTGACATAGCTGGCAGGGGCTACATCAGCAGACTCCATCTCATAGGTGATGTCACGGAGCCAGTCATCAGCATCCAGAGGCTGAGTTGAGCTGCGGTAGATGGTTGGGTTGAGGCGTATGAAATCTTGAAGAGTCACTTGGGCTGGCTGCTGGTTCATATTGGGGCGAGGAAACTGAGCCATCATATTTTCCATGAATTGGCGGTTCAGTTCAAACTGTTGGATCATACCAGCCATGTACTCAGGTGGTGGTGGGGCATCGCCACCACGACCACGACCACCTGGTCTAACCATCCTGCTAATATATAACAGGGGTAGTTCAGCATTGAGAAAATTTGCAATGACAAGAATCATTCATGATGAAACATGCATAATGAAAGGAGCACGATAGCTACTACATAGTAGTCGGCATAACTTACAAAAGGGGTCATGCATAGAGTTCAGTACATCAGAGTTCAGTACATAGGACTAAAACATCATAGGCGGCACACAGGCTCGCGGCGACTGCAACTAATACTACTAAGCAAGACTACATCAGTCCCAAGAGGTACTGTGGAGGTAATCGTAGCCCGACAGCTGGTAGTGAGGCAACGGATAGCCCTCCACGTCAGCAGACTGGGGGCCGCGGATACTCAGGTGTAGAGCCCGACGCTCAGGTGGCAGAAGAGGACCAAGTGCGGGAGAGTAGCCTCCCACCTCTGGCCAACCGACACCGTGGGGCATCACGGTCCTGGCTGGGTAGATCGCAGTACGCGGTACCTGTCCAGACCGGACAAAGGGGTGCAGCAGCGTCAGAGCACGGTAAAGGTGCTGACGGGTGGTGTACATCTCGTGGCGAAGAGCTCGGTTAGCTCGATCCAGCCCATCAGCATGCAGAACCAGGTGCTGATGGTAGAAGGGCTCTCGGGTGACAGTGGAGTAGGCAGCAGTATAGTATCCCTCCGCACCAACATCAGAGGCGATAGCAATGTGCCTGAAAGGGGAGGTGTCCAACTCCTGATACTCTCCACGAAGACGTGTCAGAGCAGCATAGGCAGCATCGTGGACAGCCATATCGATGGTCACACCAACACCATGTGCGGTGTGCAGCACAGTAGTGGAGTCGTACTCCCGAGAGTAGAGGTGGACGATGGCACGGTACTGCTCCTGGTTAAAGTCCTGGTACTCCTCGTAGACGGTGTACTCAGGGTGCCAGCGATAACCCAGATAGGTCATCATCTCAGCTAGCACCGCAGGTGATCCCGAGGCACCAATGGCCATCGTGTGGCGAACGACCTGCCTCGTGGGTTCCATCTGAAAGCAAAGACGTTTCAAAGGAGTCAAATGACAGTGTGTGAATTGTTCAAAATACTATTCTAAGAAACAACTATGGCTTATCCAACTTTGGGGTGAACGCGGTCACGGGATCCTAGTGTTAAAGTTAGTAAATTCGTTTAACCCGAGTAGAAGAGAGTTCAGAGTCCCAGAGTAAAGGTCGAGGAGTAAAAGATACTAGTACCACCCAATGGCGACGTGGGCCCGTAAGACACACAGCCATGTTAGTAAAAGTTTTGTAATGTCTAGACTCGACTTCGGCCAAGGAGTGTGGAAAGGGGGATTCCTACAGGCAGTCGGCTCTGATACCAACTTGTGACGCCCCCGATTTGACCGTACACTAATCATGCACGCAAATGTGTACGATCACGATCAGGGACTCACGGGAAGATATCACAACACAACTCTACAACATAAATAAGTCATACAAGCATTATAATACAAGCCAGGGGCCTCGAGGGCTCGAATACAATTGCTCGATCATAGACGAGTCAGCGGAAGCAACAATATCTGAGTACAGACATAAGTTAAACAAGTTTGCCTTAAGAAGGCTAGCACAAAGGTAGCAACGATCGAAAAGGCAAGGCCTCCTGCCTGGGACCTCCTAACTACTCCTGGTCGTCGTCAGCGGCCTGCACGTAGTAGTAGGCACCTCCAGTGTCGTGGGAGTCGTCGTCGACGGTGGCGTCTGGCTCCTGGACTCCAATATCTGGTTGCGACAATCAGATAGATAGGAAGGGGGAAAGAGGGAGAGAAGCAACCGTGAGTACTCATCCAAAGTACTCGCAAGCAAGGAGCTACACTACATATGCATGGGTATATGTGTAAAGGGGCATATCAGTGGACTGAACTGCAGAATGCCAGAATTAAAATGGGGATAGCTAGTCCTGTCGAAGACTACGCTTCTGGTCATCTCCATCTTGCAGCAGATAGAAGAGAGTAGATTGAAGTCCTCCAAGTAGCATCGCATAGCATAATCCTACCCGGCAATCCCCTCCTCGTCGCCCTGTTAGAGAGCGATCACCGGGTTGTATCTGGCACTTGGAAGGGTGTATTTTATTCAGTATCCAGTTCTAGTTGTCATAAGGTCAAGGTACAACTCCGGGTCGTCCTTTTACCGAGGGACACGGCTATTCGAATAGATAAACTTCCCTGCAGGGGTGCACCACATAACCCAACACGCTCGATCCCAATTGGCCGGACACACTTTTCTGGGTCATGCCCGGCCTCGTAAGATCAACGCGTCGCAGCCCCACCTAAGCACAACAGAGCGGTCAGCACGCCGGTCTAATCCTAAGCGCGCAGGGGTCTGGGCCCATCGCCCTATGCACACCTGCACGTTGCGAACGCGGCCGCGAGCAGACCTAGCAACCCACACGATCACGGCGGTTACGTCAAAGCGGTCCAACACGGCGCGCGCCACTCAGTCACTGACGTCACGAAGGCTTCGGCTGATACCACGACGCCGGGATACCCATAACTACTCCCGCGTAGATGGCTAGTGCGTATAGACCAAATGGCCAGACTCAGATCAAATACCAAGATCTCGTTAAGCGTGTTAAGTATCCGCGAACGCCGACCAGGGCCAGGCCCACCTCTCACCTAGGCGGTCTCAACCTGCCCTGTCGCTCCGCCACAAAGATCCACTTGCGGGTACTCCTACGAGCCGACCCGACTTTAGTCATCACATGTGTCATGTATATAGTATATAAGTATATACCCGTGATCACCGCCCAGGTGATCACGGCCCGATAGTATAGCACAGCAGACGGACAAGAATGTAGGGCCACTGATGGAAAACTAGCATCCTATACTAAGCATGTAGGATTTGCAGGTAAATGTAACAACAGTAGTAGCAAGGATAGGCTATGCATCAGGATAGGATAGCGGAAAGCAGTAACATGCTACACTACTCTAATGCAAGCAGTATAGAGGAGAGTAGGCGATATCTGGTGATCAAGGGGGGGGGGCTTGCCTGGTTGCTCTGGCAAGTAGGAGGGGTCGTCGACTCCGTAGTCGAACTGGGCAGCAGCAGTGTCGGTCTCGTAGTCTACCGGAGAGAAGAGGGGGAAGAAACAGTAAATACAATGCAAACATAAGCATGACGATGCGTGACATGACAATGAGCGGTGCTAGGGGTGTCCTAACGCGACAGTAGGTGGTACCGGTGAAGGGGGGGAACATCCGGGAGGTATTCCCGATGTTTCACGTTTTCAGACAGACGGACCGGAGGGGGAAAGTTGCTAGTTCGATAGGTTAGGGAGGTGTGGTGGACGAACGGACTGCGTATTCGGATTCGTCTCGTCGTTCTGAGCAACTTTCATATAGAAAACATTTTCATCCGAGTTACGGTTTAAAAGATATGAATTTTCAAAGTTCATTTGAATTCTGGAATTATTTATATTAAGAAAAATGAATTATGACGTCAGCATGAGGCAATGCTGACGTCAGCAAGTCAACAGGTCGGCTGACCAGTCAAACCAGACAGGTGGGTCCAGTGGGACCCACATGTCAGCCTCTGTTAGTCTAATACTTAATTAAACTAATCTAACAGTATAATTAGAGGGGTGGGCCCCACATGTCAGTGAGTGTTTAGTTAAACTAATTATTTTTATTTATAAAACATTTTCTTTTTCTTTATTTTTTTAAATTTCTGCGGCGGGGCCCGCATGTCAGTGACTGGGCCTGCCCAGTCAGCAGTTGACTGGGTCAACCCAGTCAACTGGGGCCCGTGGGGGCCACTGGCAGTGAGCCAGGGGGGCCCGGCCGGCCACGTCGGCAGGGCACCGGAGAGGGGCTCCGGCGAGCTCCAACGCGGCGGCGATGCGCGGGTGTGCTTCGGGTTTCGCCCACAGTGGGTTTGCGGGGGCGGGGCTTGGCGCGTTCGACGCGGCTCGACGTCGCGCGTCCAACGGCGGTGGTCGGAGGGGCTGGAACGGCCGGGGACGACCGCTACGAGCTCGCCGGCGGCGAGGAGCTACGGGTGCCCGACGGAAACACAGCTACGGCGAGCTATCGAGAAGGCGGAGGGGCTGGGGGGCATCTACAAACGGCGGGGAGTGCAACGGGCTTGACCCCGTGACCATTTGGTCACCGGAGACCCGCCGGCGGCGAGCCTCGCGGCGCGGCGTTCGGGCGCGCGTGGGGGAGCAGCTACGGAGCGCGGGCGAGCTAGTGGAGAGGGGGAGGAGGTAGAGGAGCTCACCGCGTGGCGCAAGAAAGGCCCGTGGGTGGCTTAGTAGCAGCAGGTCGGCGCCGGGGAAGAAGGGGGTCGCCGGCGTCCGAAGTTGAAGAAGAGCTCGGGGAGGTCGTTGTAGTGGCTCCGAGCTTCAACGGAGAGGCGGAGGTGGTGTAGTCGAGGGCGGCGACGGCGTTTGA